>NC_058403.1:107366139-107554926 GCF_002201575.2 Neomonachus schauinslandi
CTTCTTCTTCTTCTTCTTCTTCTTCTTCTTCTTCTTCTTTCTTCTTCTTCTTCTTCTTCCTTCTTCTTCAAGATGTACTTCTTTATTTGAGAGAGAGAGGGAGAAAGAGAAAGTGGGGGTGGGGAAGGGCAGAGGGAGAGGAGAGAGAATCTTAAGCAGAGTCCACACTAAATGTGGAGCCTGATTTGGGGCTACGTCCCATGACCCTGAGATCACTACCCTGAGATCATGACCTGACTGAAACCAAGGGTTAGAAACTTAACCAAATAAGCCACCCAGGTGCCCCTTCCCTCTGCTTCTTAAAGGTACCAACCCCATTAACACTTCTGGAATCTCTGGTGCCCTGTTCCATCTGCCAGGAATAAGCTCTCCCCCTAATGTCTGCATCACTTTTTACTTCTTGTTGGTCAGATCTCTTCTTAAACACTCCCATCTCAAAAGAACTTTAACTTGTTATTCAGTCAATGGTAGGGTCTTGTTCTCCATCATGCTTACTTATTACAATTTACAATTAAGTCTGTCTTTGTTTGCTTACTTATACATTGTCTTTTGTCTGTTGTTTTTTTTTCATGAGTACAGAGACCACTCTGTCTGGTTCACTGATGCACTCAGTACCCAGGATCCCAGTACCCGGCACAGTTTCAGGCACATCAGATAGTGCCCAATAAATATTTCTTGAATGAGTAAACACATAATTGAATACATCGACAGTGTCAATAAAACCTCAGTTATGCCATAGGAGTACATTTAGACCCCCAAATTAACAAGAGATATGCATACAAGAATTCTGATTAATTTATGTTTAACTCAAGCAAATGCAGTTAGGAAAGCCTTAGAACAACAAACTTATATTTCCTAGGCATCAGTGTTTATGGAACCCAAACTCTGAAAGTTTTGGTAGGTTCTAAATTTGGAAGGCTCTCTTTTCTACTCCTACTTATCAATACTTATTATAGGTAATAACAGTGACTTAAACTACTGAAAGTATCTTATAACATGTTTTAATCCTATCAATAATGATAAATTTAATGAATACAGCTCATTCTTATCTGAATATATATATATGTATATATATTACTATGCCAATAGGCTAAACTTTTTCTAGTAGAAAATGCACTGTATGTTTAAAAGTTGTTTTGTTTTATTTTTTGCTGCTTTTTGAAAATGTATTTATAAAACTGGTATATTCTGGAATGTCTTTCTTTAGAAACAGGACTAAAAGAAAAAAAAAAAACCAAACATTCAATTCTGTACAATGACTAGTGGATGAGTGTAAGAACCATAGTCTTGCCAGAAAAAAAGGAAAAGTCTGACAACTAAAATTTAGGATTGTGTCTGAAATTCCATTCAGGAGGAAACAGTAAAATATAAAGTTTCAAAAGCAGACACCAAAGAATGAGGGCAAGGTCAAAGTAAAGCTTTCTATGAGACTTGAAAAGTAGAACTTTAAAAAGTACAATAGCCTATGATGTAGTTTAATCTAAAGAAAAATGAAATGTCTCATTAAGACATCAGCTAGAACTTATCATTTTCCCATTGTATGCTTCTCACTGATGGCACTTTGCAGAGAGATACCCAGCTACTTTCATTAATGACTTTTTTTTTACCATATTGGTTCCATCATTAGAGGAGAATAAAGTTTTCTCCCTTAATCAAACAAGCAAATTTGTGACTGCAATATTTACTGTTGGGAAAGAGTATCTTAAAAGAAGAATTTTGTTTGTTTGTTTGTTCTTTTAGAAGAAAAAAAGAATATTATCTAAATCCCTTGGCTTTAGAAGCAGTTGAGTTCACACCTAATAGAGTAGAAGAAAGAAGGTGAGAAATACATAACAAGATGAGGGATGCCAGGAACTTTTGGCTAGCTCACCCATGTCCAATGTTCCTCTGTTGCCTGCCAACAAAACAGAACATGGAAAAGTTAAATACTTAATATCCCAGGAACCCTTGTAACTAGAGGGTGGCTGCATGTTATAGCTGTCTTGAGCCAATAAAACCTAAGTGGAAATCTGCTGGGGGGATTTGGGGAAAGGATATGTTTTTTTCTGACAGAAATATTAGTCACACCCTTGGCAGTGTCCTGGCCCCACCTTTTCTGCCAGGAATGTGAATGTGTAGTCTGGTACAATGGAAGCCCTCTTGCAGTCCTGTGGAAAAGCTGAGTGCCGCCCTCATGTTGTGGAGCCGCTAACTCAATGTCAGCAGCTACTGAACTCCAGACTTCTTGTTAGGTGAAAATAAATTTTATTTCTTAAACCACTCTTGCCTTTTACATGGAGCCAAAACCATTCCTACCTTTACGTGAGAAGAAAACTGAAACAAGACCTTTGATGGATAGTGGATTTCAAGAACATTCTGATAGAGTTAACTATACAGTTATTGTTCCCTCACCATTGAGCAAGTTCCTAAAGTTTTAGTGTAGTTTTAAATTTTAATATTTGCACATGTATAAATACTACAAACCTCCAAATAAGAAAACTTGAAAAAAGTTCATTTTTTTTAAGATTTATTTATTTATTTATTTTAGAGAGAAATTGTGTGTGAGCAGGGGAAGGGGCAGAAAGAGAGGGAGAGAGAGAGAGAAGAGAATCCCAAGCAGACTCCCCACTGAGCCCCACTAGGGCTCTATCCCAGGACCCTGAGATTATGACCTGAGCTGAAATCAAGAGCCGGCCGCTTAACCAACTGAACCACGCAGGCGCCCCTACTTTTATTTCTTCTACACGTTTTTGATTTTATATTTTGAATAAGTATATTTATATATCTTTCCATTATATTATAAATAACATATATTTTGAATAATATTTTTAATGAATACTTTTATTAATGAAATAAATTAATGGTTTAATTAGTTAATTAATAAATTTTAGGCAGTGTTTGCCACCTTTATTCAGAAAGACTAAATCAATAAACTGAAATTAGAAGTCTGTTGATCGGGGTGTGTGGGTGGCTCAATTGGTTAAGTGTCCAACTCTTGGTTTTGGCTCAGGTCATGATCTTAGGGTGGTGAGATCAAGCCCTGTGTCAGGCTCCATGCTGGGCATGAAACCTGCTTAAGATTCTCTCTCTCCCTTTTGCTGAACACCAAAAAGAGAAAATAATATTTTAAAAATGAGGATAGGGGGCACCTGGGGGGCTTAGTTGGTTAAGCGTCTGCCTTCAGCTCAGGTCATGACCTCAGGGTCCTGGGATGGAGCCCTGTGCCAGGCTCCCTGCTCAGCGGGGAGTCTGCTTCTCCCTCACCCTCTGCCCCTCCCCTCATTCCTGCTCTCTCTCTCATTCACTTTCTCTCAAATAAATAAAATCTTTAAAAAAAAGTCTGTTGATCAAAAGTCCTAGAAATAAATATTTATGAAGTTGAAATATAATTAAGCTTTCACATGAGGCTTGTAAATTAGTATCACTTAAACTTCTACTAAAGTTATTAAAGCTTATACGGCACTACGACTTTTAAGAGGCCCTATATAAGTACTAGTTGACACTGGGATAAAAAGGAAATAAGACATGGTTCTTAAATTTAAGAAGCTCACAATCTAATGTAAAGTTTCTCCATCCTGGCTGCACACTAAATTGCAGCAGAGATGAAAACAACACCACTCCCCACCACAGAGTTTCCAGCCTGCATCCCTAGCATTGTGGACCCATTGGTCCACGGTGGAGCCCGGCAGCAGCATTGTGTGCTCCCCTGTGATTCTAATGTCCAATCAGAGTTGAGAACCACTCCTCTAGTGGGTAAACGTTCATATTCATTTCCAACTAAAACTGGGCAAAAAAGCTTTTTCCAAGGAGGGCTAATTTATGAAGTAGAGTAGAAAAGAATGTGCATGACAAACTTAATCAACATGGGAGGTAGCAGTCATCCTTTACACTCCAGACTTCAAGATGGCAATTAATCATCATGAGTGGAGTATCTATAATGCTCTTGCTCATGATTTTTTCTGGGTAAACAATGGGTAGCCTTTTAATTATATTTCATTTATTTGAGATTGTTTCCTATAGCTTTGTGTACTTGAGAAAGGGATATGAAGGCAGAGACTAAAAGATTTTCTACATTTAGCCTTCTTTATCAAGTTAGAAATTAATAATAGATGTACAATGATGATGATATTAAGTAGATAGGTTAATATTTTGGTTATTTTATATGAAGAGGATTGTTCATGTAACAAACATATGTTGAGCACCTGTTTCATGACAAGTATCTTTCTAGACACCGTGAGCACACAGAACAACACAGAAGAGATCCTTTTATTAGAGGCCTGTAGTTTAATGGGATAATTCTATTTTGTCAGAATGTTTTGCTTAAAAATACATAATTTCTCTATGAAGCCTATTTTTATAAAAAGTTATTGTGCACTTTTTAAAAAATAAGTAGCATTTTAGAATGGTTTTTTACTTCAAAACAACACAGATTTGTTTTTGAGGCAGAGTTGGCCGTACTAACTGGTTGTTAAAAAATAAATAAAATACAAAACAAAAAGAGGACAAATTTAGATTAAAAAATGCATAATCCCAGAATTAACTGTGGATAATATTTTAATATATTTTCCAGACATTTTTCCATACACAGAAACACACATTTCAGAAAATGAAATCATATCTTTATGAAGTAGATTAGGACATTTATAATTTAAAATACATAGTCAGTAATCAAATTAATATGTTTTGGTACAAAGTATATTAAGCTGTTTTAAAAAGAAAAACTTCTAAAGCAATATCTTTGTCAGAAGGAACAGAAATTGACCCAGTTAGATTCAAAACTGAAGATTTATTTTAAGAATTCACGTAGTAATAAGGGAACTGGAAATATTTCCAAAATATAGAACAATGAGACCTCTTAGAGATGGCACTAGTGTTTAGGAATTGGAAGATTTTTCAGGTTCCAGACTAATTTTATTGATTAGGTAACTGTAACACTCCCTCAGCTTCCGGTTCTCTTCTTTAGGATCTCCTCTTACTGCTCCACCAACGTGACTCAGCTTCATTCACTGTTTCCCCACTGTGTCTCTTCTTATGTCACTTGTCACTTTCAACTCAATGATGCTTCCACCTAAACACCTATGCCTATTTTAACACCATTCATGCTGCCTGACTTGCCATAAAGTTACTAATATCAACCTATTCCTCAGACACACACACATACACACGTGTGTGCATAAATGCTGATGGAAACGTGCCAACACAAGAGGTTGATTAAATGTTCATTTGAGCACATTTACATTCATCTTTCCCCATGATTTGGCTGCACTCGTGATTTCAGCCAATGGAAACTAGTACCTTCTTGTTCAATTTCAGCCGATGGAAGTGTGGTACTTTACACACTTGGCCAATGAACTTTCTCTACCGTGCTACCCTCATCATTGGAGATGAGTGGATTCTGCAGCATGTAGTTTCTAACTTGGTCTTTGTTTCTGTCATATATTTTGACCTTTAATGGCAGACATGATGTATGAAAGTGATAATGCTGGATCTTTTACAGAAACTAAAGAAAAAAAAAATGAAGAAAGTATGTGGCTGGCTGATAAAATAAGAGTTTGGAGACTATTCGAGATGCCTTCAAGGAAATGGCCAAAGAATCTGAAGGGACAGACAATGTGGCGTGGGAGGGGCGGGGTGTGGAAGCTTTTTCATTTCAGCAACTACATCATCTTGTTGCAGCAGCTCAAAGAAATGGCTGGAGGCAAGTCATGATGTCAGGTGACTGCCAGTGTTTCGTATAAGTGACCATCCTCAGATAGACTGTATCAGTAGCCTTCAGACTGCAGAATACTTCTGTCGGGAGGGTACATGAAGACGTGCAGGAGCACAGATAGTTTTTTTTTTTTTATTCTTATGTTAATCCCCATACATTACATCATTAGTTTTAGATGAAGTGTTCCATGATTCATTGTGTGCATAACACCCAGTGCTCCATGCAGAATGTGCCCTCCTCAATACCCATTACCAGGCTGACCCATCCTCCCACCCCCCTCCCCTCTAGAACCCTCAGTTTGTTTTTCAGAATCCATCGTCTCTCATGGTTCGTGTACCCCTCCGATTTCCCCCGCTTCATTCTTCCCCTCCTGCTACCTTCTTCTTCTTCTTTTTTTTTCTTAACATATATTGCATTATTTGTTTCAGAGGTACAGATCTGAGATTCAACAGTCTTGCACAATTCACAGCGCTTACCAGAGCACATACCCTCCCCAGTGTCTATCACCCAGTCACCCCATCCTTCCCACCCCCCCCACTCCAGCAACCCTCAGTTTGTTTCCTGCGATTAAGAATTCCTCATATCAGTGAGGTCATATGATACATGTCTTTCTCTGTTTGACTTATTTCGCTCATCATAATACCCTCCAGTTCCATCCATGTCGTTGCAAATGGCAAGATCTCATTCCTTTTGATGGCTGCATAATATTCCATTGTGTATATATACCACATCTTCTTTATCCATTCATCTGTCAATGGACATCTTGGCTCTTTCCACAGTTTGGCTATTGTGGACATTGCTGCTATAAACATCGGGGTGCATGTACCCTTTCGGATCCCTACTTTTGTATCTTTGGGGTAAATACCCAGTAGTGCAATTGCTGGATCATATGGTAGCTCTATTTTCAACTTTTTGAGGAACCTCCATACTGTTTTCCAGAGTGGCTGCACCAGCTTGCATTCCCACCAACAGTGTAGGAGGGTTCCCCTTTCTCCGCATCCCTGCCAACATCTGTCGTTTCCTGACTTGTTAATTTTAGCCATTCTGACTGGTGTGAGGTGGTATCTCACTGAGGTTTTGATTTGGATTTCCCTGATGCCGAGCGATATTGAGCACTTTTTCATGTGTCTGTTGGTTATTTGGATGTCTTCTTTGGAAAAATGTCTGTTCATGTCTTCTGCCCATTTCTTGATTGGATTCTTTGTTCTTTGGGTGTTGAGTGTGATGAGTTCTTATAGATTTTGGATACTAGCCCTTTATCTGATATGTCATTTGCAAATATCTTCTCCCATTCTGTCGGTTGTCTTTTGGTTTTGTGGACTGTTTCCTTTGCTTTGCAAAAGCTTTTTATCTTGATGAAGTCCCAATAGTTCGTTTTTGCCCTTGCCTCCCTTGCCTTTGGCGATGTTTCTAGGAAGAAGTTGCTTTGGCTGAGGTCAAAGAGGTTGCTGCCTGTGTTCTCCTTTAGGATTTGGATGGACTCCTGTCTCACATTGAGGTCTTTCAACCATTTGGAGTCTATTTTTGTGTGTGGTGTAAGGAAATGGTCCAGTTTCATTCTTCTGCATGTGGCTATCCAATTTTCCCAACACCATTTGTTGAAGAGACTGTCTTTGTTCCATTGGACATTCTTTCCTGCTTTGTCAAAGATGAGTTGACCATAGAGTTGAGGGTCCATTTCTGGGCTCTCTATTCTGTTCCATTGATCTATGTGTCTGTTTTTGTGCCAGTACCATACTTTCTTGATGATGACACCTTTGTAATAGAGCTGTAAGTCCGGAATTGTGATGCCGCCAGCTTTGCTTTTCTTTTTCAACATTCCTCTGGCTATTCGCGGTCTTTTCTGGTTCCATGCAAATTTTAGGATTATTTGTTCCATTTCTTTGAAAAAAGTGGATGGTATTTTGATGGGGATTGCATTGAATGTGTAGATTGCTCTAGGTAGCATTGACATCTTCACAATATTTGTTCTTCCAATCCATGAGCATGGAACGTTCTTCCATTTCTTTGTGTCTTCCTCAATTTCTTTCATGAGTATTTTATAGTTTTCTGAGTAAGGATTCTTTGCCTCTTTGGTTAGATTTATTCCTAGGTATCTTATGGTTTTGGGTGCAATTGTAAATGGGATCGACTCCTTAATTTCTCTTTCTTCTGTCTTGTTGTTGGTGTATAGGAATGCCACTGATTTCTGTGCATTGATTTTATATCCTGCCACTTTACTGAATTCCTGTATGAGTTCTAGCAGTTTTGGGGTGGAGTCTTTGGGGTTTTCCACTTAAAGTAACATATCATATCATCTGCAAAGAGTGAGAGTTTGACTTC
Organism: Neomonachus schauinslandi; assembly: GCF_002201575.2. Lineage (NCBI taxonomy): Eukaryota > Metazoa > Chordata > Mammalia > Carnivora > Phocidae > Neomonachus > Neomonachus schauinslandi. The sequence goes on from NC_058403.1 coordinate 107,374,151, forward strand.
TTCTTTGCTGATTTGGATGGTTTTTATTTCTTTTTGTTGTCTGATTGCTGTGGCTAGGACTTCCAATACTATGTTGAATAGCAGTGGTGATAGTGGACATCCCTGCCGCGTTCCTGACCTTAGGGGGAAAGCTCTCAGTTTTTCCCCATTGAGAATGATATTCGCTGTAGGTTTTTCATAGATAGCTTTTATGATATTGAGGTATGTACCCTCTATGCCTATACTCTGAAGAGTTTTGATCAAGAAAGGATGCTGTACTTTGTCAAATGCTTTTTCTGCATCTATTGAGAGGATAATATGATTCTTGTTCTTTCTTTTGTTAATGTATTGTATCACATTGATTGATTTGCAGATGTTGAACCAACCTTGCAGCCCAGGGATAAATCCCACTTGGTCGTGGTGAATAATCCTTTTAATGTACTGTTGGATCCTATTGGCTAATATTTTGGTGAGAATTTTTGCATCCATGTTCATCAGGGATATTGGTCTGTAATTCTCCTTTTTGATGGGGTCTTTGTCTGGTTTTGGGATCAAGGTAATGCTGGCCTCATAAAATGAGTTTGGAAGTTTTCCTTCCATTGCTATTTTTTGGAACAGTTTCAGAAGAATAGGTATTAATTCTTCTTGAAATGTTTGGTAGAATTCCCCTGGGAAGCCATCTGGCCCTGGGCTTTTGTTTGTTGGGAGATTTTTGATGACTGCTTCAATTTCCTTAGTGGTTAAAGGTCTGTTCAAGTTTTCTATTTCTTCCTGGTTCAGTTTTGGTGGTTGATACATCTAAAGGAATGCATCCATTTCTTCCAGGTTATCTAATTTGCTGGCATAGAGTTGCTCATAATATGTTCTTATAATTGTTTGTATTTCTTTGGTGTTGGTTGTGATCTCTCCTCTTTCATTCATGATTTTGTTGATTTGGGTCATTTCTCTTTTCTTTTTGATAAGGCTGGCCAGGGGTTTATCAATCTTGTTAATTCTTTCAAAGAACCAGCTCCTAGTTTTGTTGATCTGTTCTACTGTTCTTTTAGTTTCTATTTCATTGATTTCTGCTCTGATCTTTATTATTTCTCTTCTCCTGCTGGGTTTAGGCTTTATTTGCTGTTCTTTCTCCAGCTCCTTTAGGTGGAGGGTTAGGTTGTGTACTTGAGCCCTTTCTTGTTTCTTGAGAAAGGCTTGTATTGCTATATACTTTCCTCTTAGGACTGCCTTTGCTGCATCCCAAAGATTTTGAATAGTTGTGTTTTCATTTTCATTGGTTTCCATGTATTTTTTTAATTCTTCTTTAATTTCCTGGTTGACCCATTCATTCTTCAGTAGGATGCTCTTTAGCCTCCATGTATTTGAGTTCTTTCCGACTTTCCTCTTGTGATTGAGTTCTAGTTTCAAAGCATTGTGGTCTGAAAATAGGCAGGGAACGATCCCAATCTTTTGGTACCAGTTGAGACCTGATTTATGACCTAGGATGTGATCTATTCTGGAGAATGTTCCATGGGGACTAGAGAAGAATGTGTATTCCATTGCTTTGGGATGGAATGTTCTGAATATGTCTGTGAAGTCCATTTGGTCCAGTGTGTCATTTAACGTCTTTATTTCCTTGTTGATCTTTTGCTTAGATGATCTGTCCATTTCAGTGAGGGGGGTGTTAAAGTCCCCCACTATTATTGTATTGTTGTCAATGTGTTTCTTTGCTTTTGTTATTCATTGCCTTATATAATTGGCTGCTCCCATGTTAGGGGCATAGATATTTACAATTGTTAGATCTTCTTGTTGGATAGACCCTTTAGTAGGATATAATGTCTTCCTCATCTCTTATTTCAGTCTTTGGTTTAAAATCTAATTTGTCTGATACAAGGATTGCCACCCCAGCTTTCTTTTGGTGTCCATTAGCATGGTAAATGGTTTTCCACCCCCTCACTTTCAATCTGGGGGTGTCTTTGGTTCTAAAATGAGTCTCTTGCAGACAGCATATCGATGGGTCTTGTTTTTTAATCCAATCTGTTAGCCTGTGTCTTTTGATTGGGGCACTTAGCCCATTTACATTCAGGTTAACTCTTGAAAATAGGAATTTAGTGCCATTGTATTGCCTGTAAGGTGACTGTTACTGTATATTGTCTGTGTTCCTTTCTGGTCTATGTTGCTTTTGGGGTCTCTCTTTGCTTAGAGGACCCCTTTCAAGATTTCTTGTAGGGCTGGTTTCGTGTTTGCATATTCCTTTAGTTTTTGTTTGTCCTGGAAGCTTTTTATCTCTCCTTCAATTTTCTATGACAGCCTAGCTGGATATAGTATTCTTGGCTGCATATTTTTCTCGTTTAGTGCTGTGAATATATCCTGCCAGTCCTTTCTGGCCTGCCAGGTCTCTGTGGGTAGGTCTGTTGCCAATCTGATGTTTCTACCCTTGTAGGTTACATATCTCTTCTCCTGAGCTGCTTTCAGGATTTTCTCTTTGTCTATGAGACTCGTAAGTTTTACTATTAGATGTCGGGGTGTTGACCTATTTTTATTGATTTTGAGAGGGGTTCTCTGTTCTTCCTGGATTTTGATGCCTGTTTCCTTCCCCAAATTAGGGAAGTTCTCTGCTATAATTTGCTCCATTATACCTTCTGCCCCTCTCTCTCTTTCTTCTTCTTCTGGGATCTCAATTATTCTAATGTTGTTTCGTCTTATGGTATCGCTTATCTCTCGAATTCTGCCCTCGTGATCCAGTAGTTGTTTATCTCTCTTTTTCTCAGCTTCTTTATTTTCCATCATTTGGTCCTCTATATTACTGATTCTCTCTTCTGCCTCATTTATCCTAGCAGTTAGTGCCCCCATTTTTGATTGCACCTCATTAATAGCGTTTTTGATTTCTACCTGGTTAGATTTTAGTTCTTTTACTTCTCCAGAAAGGGTTTCTCTAATAACTTCCATATTTTTTTCAAGCCCAGCTAGTATCTTTAAGGTGATGATTCTGAACTCTAGATCTGACATTGTACTAATGTCCATATTGAGTAGGTCCCTGGCAGTCAGTACTACCTCTTGTTATTTTTGTTGAGGTGATTTTTTCCATCTTGTCATTTTGTGCAGAGGAGAATAGATTAATGAGAGAACAAACTGCTAGCAGAGTAACCACGTCCCCAGAAAATATACTCTAAACAAATCAGAAAAGACCTGAAGTAGTGGAAAAAGAAACGGAAAGAGAGAAAAAAGAAAAAGAAAAAAAAGAAAAAGATAAAGATAAAAACAAACAAAAACAAACAAAACAAAACAACAACAACAACAAAAAAACAGAATGTGATCAAATATGATCAGGCTGGTATATAGATCAGTGCCACACACTAGATTTGGGCTGTATTTTGGTCTTTTAGAAGAAAGTGCCTCCCAAAATTTTAAAGAAAGAAAAACATATATATTTACAAAAATAAGGGTTGATATGATGAAAGGATGGAATATGACTGTAAAGATGGAAATTATAAAAAATTTTATAAAAGGAATTGATAAGAAGTTGTTTGAAAAAAGAAAGAAGAGGATTTAAAAAAAGAAAAAAGAAAAAAAAGGGAGAGAATGTGATCAGGCAGGGGAGTAGAAAAAACCATATACTAGAGATTTAGGGTATGTTTTAATCTGTTAGAAGAAACTATCTCAAAATTTTAAAGAGAGAACAACTTATATATATATGCCAAAAATACGGATAACTACTATGAAGGGATAGAATATGACTCTCAAAATGAAAAATAAAAATTTTTTTTTTAAAAGGGATTGATAAGATGTTGGTTGAAAAAGGGAAAAAGAAAAATTCAAACAAAAAGAAAAAAAGACAGTTAAAAAAATTAACTTTGAAAGACTAAAGAATCATGGTAAAAAAGCCATGAATTCTATGTGCAGTAGTCCCCTAGCGCTGGAGTTCAGCCGTTCTCATTGATCAGTAAACTTGGTCTTGGCTGGCTGTTCTCGCTGATCTTCTGGGGAGGGGCCTGTTGCCGTGGTTTCCAAATGTCTCTGCCGGAGGCGGAATTGGCCCGCCCTTGCCCCCTCCCGGCTAAGTAATCTGCTCCGGTTTGCTCTCCGGGGCTTTTGTTCCCTGCAAGCTTTCCGTACAGCTTTGGAGGCGGAGAGTGAAAATGGCGGCCTCCCAATCTCCGCCCCGGAGGAGCCGAGAACTCGGGGCCCCGCTCCTCAGTGAGTCCCCAGAGAAAAGCCGTCAGTCACTCCCGTCTCCCCGGTCTCCGGCTGCACTCCGTGCTCACCCGGCCTGTGACTGCGCGTTTCTATCTCTGGCACCCGACCCCGGGTGGAGTCTCCAAACCCAGCAGATCCCTGTGGTGCACTCCCGCGCGGCTCCTCCCGGGGGAGGAAGGTGAGTCTCCCCGGATCTGCCGCTTGTTGGGTCCCTGCTGGAGGAGCAGGGGCCCGACTGTGCCGCGGATCACGGTTTATGGCAACCCGGAGCTGAGAGCCTGCTGCTCGGCTCCGCCTCTGCAGCCGGCTTCCCTGCTCCGATACCTGGGAGCTCTGCTGCACTCAGGCACCCCCGGTCTTTCTGTGACCCCGAGGGTCCTGAGACCACACTGTCCCGGAGGGTTCCACCCCCCGCTTAGCCACCAGAGTGACGTCCCTCGGCGGAGCAGACTTTTAAACGTTCCGATTTTGTGCTCCGCGGCTCTATCACTTGCCAGAAGCGGCCAACGGAGGCCCCTCCCCCGCCGTCTATCCTCCTGAATATCGCCTCAGATTCACTTCTCCGCTCGCCCTACCTTCCAGAAAGTGGTCGCTTTTCTGATGAGAGAGTTGCTGCTCTTCTTTTCTTCGACCTCCTGTTGAGTTTGTAGGTGTTCAGAATGGTTTGATCCCTATCCAGCTGAATTCCTGAGAGGAGACGAAATCCAGGTCTCCTACTCCTCCGCCATCTTGCTCTGCCCCCCGAGCACAGATAGTTTTAAGGGAATTCAATTTCCAGAGTCTTCCAGGGATGTACTTCACTGAAACAGATGTACCTGAATCATGTTACATGTTAAGATGTTAAATCAGTTCTTTTTCTCTCACAATTGTCCTTCCCCTCCTTTACTCCCACCCACACTGAAACTTTTTCCTTTTTTAAAAAGATTTTATTTATTTATTTGAGAGAGAGAGAGAGAGAGAGCACTAGTGGGGTAAGGAGCAGATGGACAAGCAGACTCCCTGCTGAGCAGGGAGCCCAACACAGGGCTTGATCCCAGGACCCTGGGATCATGACCTGAACTGAAGTCAGATGCTTAACCGACTGAGCCACCCAGGCGCCCCTGAAACTTTTCCTGGGATGTGAAAGCCTCCACATCCCAATTAATAGGAAAACTTAAAAGAATGGTATCTTTAAGTCTTTTAAAATCAAGACACCAATATATAAGGCTTATTATTCCTCTTTTTTATTTAGTCATTTTTGTAAGCAGAATTCCAGGACCATCCCTAAAATTCTCACCCCCTGATATACAACATTCTGTATATTCCTCCCTCTGGAGAATGAGTAGGACCTGTGGGTATTATGTGATAGCCACTCCTAAAATTACATTACAGTGTGTAAGACTGTCTTAACAGACCAGAGGGAGAGATTCTTCTGGGAGGGCTTGTGCAAACAATATGGAACAAGGAACTGAGAGTGGCCTCTGGCTGACAGCCAGCATCCAAGTTTTAAAGCTGCAAGGAACTGAATCCTGCCAAAAACCACCTTGGAAGAGAATCATGGAGTTCAGAGAAATGGCCCAGCTGACATCTAATGAGATTACAGTAGTGTTATGAGACCCTGAGCAGAGACCCCAGTTAAGCCAGGTTGGACTCCTAACCAAGGAAACTGTGAGATGATAAATGCATGTGGTTTTAAGCTGCTACATTTGTGGCAATTTGTTACACAGCACAGAAAACCAATGCAATCTTTCAAAAAGTATTTACTGAGCACATACTATATTCCAGACACTGAGGTAGTCTTTAATGACACTTCCCAAAAATCTCTGCCTTCATAAGACTTACCTTTTGGTGTGTAGAATAATTATAAACAAGTTTAAATGTAAACTATCTAGCATGTTAGATCATGATAGCTGTTAGAGAAAAAAATAAAGTAGGGAAATGAATTGCAGGAGGGACAGGGCTGGATAGAGGGAAGTATTAACAGCTGAGCTTCACATAGAAGGAGTAGGGTCTTATAAGAAGGAAGGTAACTGGCAATATTGAGGAGAGAGCTTTTCCAGGCAGAGAGAAGACCAGTGCTCTCAGAGATGGGTGGTGGGAGGTGGCGGGCGGGTGTGGGGGAGGGAACATGACATAGGTTCAGGGAGGAATGACAAAAGACCTAAGAGATGAGGTCAGAGAGGAAAAAGGAACCAGATCATGCAGAACTTCAAAGGTCAAGGTAAGCTTTTTGGTTTTTATTCTGAGTGACATGGAGAGCCAAAGAGGTTTTAAGCAGGGAGTGATAATGATTTGACTTTCCTTTTAGCAGACTCACTGTTGCTGTTGTAATACAATGTGGCGTAGTGTGGTATAGATGAGAATAATGTGGGATAGATCAACAGGAGGCAGGATTGAAAGCAGAGACACGAACAGTTAAGATCCTGTTGTAATAATCCAGACAAGAAGGGATAGTGCCTAGATCTGGGCAGTGGCAGTGGAAAGAAGTTAGTAAGTTAGAATGTTTTCTTTTCAACAAAACTGAGAGCAGATATTATTGATAGAGAATTGAAATGTCCTTCCATTCCTTCTACTGCTTTATGTAAAGAAACTTTCTCAGAACGTAGATCTCAAAAAATGAACATGTAGAACAGAATTGATGTTGAAACCCCCTTCTAGCAATAAGTAATATGTATCCATGGATACATGAACTAATTAAAACCTCCCCAGATATCTCATTAAGAGATACATTTTTGTATTTAATATTTTAGCAAAACCTTAATATGCTTTCATAATTTGTGTATTAATAATAGTAATAAAATTCAGTCCACAAAAAAGTGTCTTTGATGTGTAAAACCGTATAATAATAAAAATTAATTTCAGTTTTTTATACCTTTATACAAAGATTATTTGCAATTTTTTTGTTTGATTTCCATCTAGTTGCCAGTACAAAACAAAATGGTCTAGATATCCATATATACAAATATAAAGGTCATATAAATTGTCTATTATTGATTAATAATCCTCAGCTATTATGAGCAACTCTTGTGAATGCCGCTTTAATCAGAAATCCAAGACAGGCAAGAAAGTGGGCATTTGACCCTATAGGAAATATCACTCTGTTGTTGCAAGAATATGTTGCATTCATGCCATCTGGCATAGGGATTTGATGAGTTAATTAATTTGGCCTTCTCTTACTTAAGCACTTTGTCTACGCAAATCTGCCCTGCTCTCCAAAGCAGTGTCTGGCTCAGACATCAGTGACAGCACACCCTACAAGCCTTCACGCCATGGAGAGGTGGTCTCTTGTTTGTCTGGAGTGCTAGGCCACGAGCTGTGCAAAAGCCATCATTCTGGGTGAGTGTTCAATGCCAGATCCTGAGCAACAGAGGATCCTAGGTGTTTTTTAATGAATTTATACATTGTGCTTTCATGATATGCAGGGTCCCCCTTGCTCAGGTCTAAGGATTCTACTTCATTTAAAGGACACATCATTTTTATTTTAAAATCTCAATATTTACAAATGTAAAAAAATGTTTTTCAACTGTTTACATTTATGATAAAAACTGTACATTTCCACTTAAAATGGAATATAGAATACAAAGTTTGACAAAATTATTTTAGGGCTACTAGAGTAAAAAAAGTTTTGAAAATATTGGCAAAGAAGCTGAATCTGGTGCCCATTCAATAGCTTTCCCATTTTTTAAACTAAATATACCTGTGTATAATTCAAATGCATGAAATGAAATTTATTTGGTCCATTTAGTTTCCTTTATACCTTTTTGGGCAGAGCTTTTTTTGTCAGGACAGCTCATGACCTGTGGTTTCACCTATTATTTGAGCACCTCTGATCTAATCATCTGTGTCTGGGATTTGAGTCACATGTCTGGGACCTCTCCAGCACAACAATAATGGTCATAGATTGAGTTCTAAGAGTGTATTTATTAATATAAGCTGTGAATTTCAAGTAGGTATTATACTACTGTCATCTTTAATTGGGCAGGGACAAATCCTAAGAGACACATATAAGAAAAGGAACAATTGCTATCCTAGCAAAGAACCAGAAAAAGATTAATGCTTAATAGATACTATTATTTGGTGGAGTGATATCAACTGCAGAGTAATAAAGTAGCTGCATGAACCCCAGATGGTCAACTTTTAAAGATTCTCAAGCATAAGAGCATTTCAACTAATTTTTCAGCAGAACTCTTTTGGATAGGTACAAAACAACTCACAGTTAAGTGTATGGTCTCTGGAGTCAGAATGCCTGGGTCCTCAGCCTAGACTCACCACTAACTACCTGTGTGCCCCTGGGCAAGTTACTAATTAGCCCGTGTCTCAAATTCCACATCCATACACCAGAAATAACAGTAATAACTTCTTGATAGGATTGTGAGCATTAAATGAGATAATCATTATTAGTTACTTTCAATAGTGTCTGATACATAAACTTAAGAAATGCCAGCTAGTACTATGAGTAAAAAGCTTGTTGGAGCCATTACATATTTTGAATGTAACATATGAGATAGTGTAATTCTCAGTTAGTCCACATTAACGGAGGGAAGGAGAGGTGTTGACAATACGCACAACCAGAAACTGAATAAAAGATCCATCAGCTCATCTTTCCATCATTTCTGGAAATTATCATCAATTAAAAAAAAAACTTTTCTCTTCTGTACTGTTTCACTTTTTTATGAGCATCTCTTTTATGACAAACACAGAAAGTAATAAACATAAAAAAGCAAGTCATTTCTAAAACTGAAACAATGCTTCTCTCATTTGCCAATACCACCACTATTTCATACGCCCATGAATCCTCTGAAATTATATACATTAGACTGTTGAATCATAGATCTGTACCTCTGAAGCAAATAATACATTATATGTTAAAAAAAAAAAAGAAGAAGAAGATAGCAGGAAGGGAAAAATGAAGGGGGGGAAATCAGAGGGGGAGATGAACCATGAGAGACTATGGACTCTGAGAAACAATCTGAGGGTTTTAGAGGGGAGGGGGTGGGGGGATGGGTTAGCCTGGTGATGGGTATTAAAGAGGGCACGTACTGAATGGAGCACTGGGTGTTATACACAAATAATGAATCATGGAACACTACATCAAAAACTAATGATGTAATGTATGGTGATTAACATAACATAATAAAAAAATATAAGAATCAATAAAAAAAAACCCAAAAGAATATATGAAGGTAAAATAAATTTTTTATTCTAAAAAAAAAAGAAATGAATGGTGGATTCATTCCTATTCCATGGTTACTTAATATGCATATGGACACCCTTTTGAAGAGGAAGACAGTGAAAGATCTGTAAAATACATCCAAACAACTCTATAATTAAATTCAAAGTGAAAAGACATTCATGCTGTAGTAAAGTAATAGTAAAACCAACAAGAGTTCATTTCTTAGCAATAATTTCCAAGTGTGCCTTGGTAGAATTATTGCTCACTAGTCTTGTTTTATGATCTAAAGAGGGGAATTAAGGATGTTTCAGTCCTGTTAAGTTGTTCTTTTAATTTTAGAAAAGCAAAAATCCCTCATATTTCCAAACCACAAAAAATAGCACACATGTGTATGCATATACACACACTTTTAAAAGCCATGCCACAAATTCCTTTCAACTGTAAAACCTAAGAAACAACCACTAGACCTTTAAAAAAAATCCATATGAGTAAGAAGGAAAATTAGATTTGGAAATCCTAGTTGGAATTTTAGCTACTTTAGAGCCACTATACTCCTTTATTGGGCACTGGGTTTATAAATATAGATATTGAATACAATCTTTCTATGGAAAGGTTTTTTCATCAAATTATTATATTTCAGATAGACATCCCATTCTAGTTTTCAGTTAGAAGTCCTTTTTAGGTAGATGAATAATTATTCTCATTTAGTAAGTACACAGAAAGACATGAGAGAGAATTGACATGTCCTGATGTGATGTGACACATTTTGTTAAAATTCTACGTTAGAATTTAGGATAACTAGATATGGCCCTGGTCTTTGAACAAAAATGAATTTACTTCTTACAAGTGATATTGAGTTTCTTAAAATATACATGATCCCACAACTCCAAGGCTGTGGTTTCACAACAGATTGGAAACAGAGGCCCACAATATATCAGAGTAGCAGAATTCTAATATAGAGGTGGAATGCAGGCTGCCTGGGCTCAAATCCTGACTGTACCCCATTCTAGATGAGCAAGGGATTGAAACTTTCTACTCCAGTATGAATGAACACAGCTAATTGGATGCTGTATGACCAAAGGTCTAGAGAATGGGTTGGCAAACTATGGCTGGGGTCATATCTGGCCCATTGTCTGTTTTTGTAAATAAAGTTTTATTGGAATACAGCCATTCCCATTCATTTGCATGTTTTCTATGGCTGATTTTGTGCTATCCTGACAGAGTTGAGTAGTTATACCAGAGATTGTATGGCTTGTAAAGCCTAAAATATTTACTATCTGGATTGTACAGAAAAAGTCTGATGACCCCCAGGGAGGTTTTACTTTCTGTGGGGTTAGATCAAAGTTTAGTCCTAACATAGGGCTAGATAGATGCTAGAGCAAGGAACCAAGCAAGGCAATGGTGTTACCAGCTTCATAATCACAATATCAATATTTGAGGAAGGGATACTGTGTTATTACTTAACATTTCACGTGGGATGAGCTTACCATATTGCACTGTGTTAGTGGTTAATATAACACAAGAAGTAAGAGGTGAGATGACTGGTGAAGTCATAAGGACATTTGCGTGTGTGTGTGTGTGTGTGTGTGTGTGAGAATGTGTGAGTGTGTGTGTATATGTTATTTATATGTGGAGGGGAGGAGTGTGTAGGCAGGGAACTGTGTTTGGGGGGTTGTTGGGAGGAATGCTTAAAAAAAGAAAGAGATAAGGGAGATAAGGTTGTTGGAGATAGACTTTCCTCCTCTACAACATTGCTTCCACTAAGTTTTAAGCATAGTTTGGTTTTGGAGGCAATACCCCATCCTCCTAGTATGCCAACTGAAATTTTCGATGCAGCATATGAGACATTAAGCAAAAATTCAGAAAACAGTCCTTCTAATTAATTAGGTCAATGGACAGTTTGCACTGATAAAATAGAAGGAGTATTTACCAGTTTTATTTTAAAAAGAATGATAAAAATGTGCTCAGAGAAAAAACAGCACACAGTTCCAAAAACAAGTGTTTTCATTAAAAATTTTAAAAACACTGTCTCTAAAATTCTGGGAACACGAATTATAAAAATCTCCTTTTAATGTTTTCCCATCTCAAATAATCAAGATCTTATAAAACGAGCAGGTTTTGGAATTTTCAGCATATTAAATGTGAGCAAAAAAAATGAATAAATAACAAATTGAGAAATCAGAGATACAAGCCTATCTCCACACTGAAGGAAAGAGTTGCCAAGCATTGTTTTCTTTTGATTTGCCGAAAAATTACGTCGAAAGTAGTTTGGGGGACTAATTTCAAGCTAACAGTTTAAATTTATTTAATCTTTTGTCTGCTAGCAAAACATACACATATTGCTAAATCCATAGAGTTGCTTTTGCCACCAGAATTAGCTAAGGGAAGGTTTGACTTTTCAGCATTGCTTCTTTTTTTTTTTTTTTTTACATTTTGTATGTTAATGTGCCCTTTAATTCTTTCCAGTTTTCATTGACAGAGAAATACATTTGTTTTAGAAAGAGACTTAGCCTAACTTGAAATCTCTCTCAAATAATTTCCCCAAATTAGCTAATTTAGGAAGAGATGTGAAGGGTACTATTACATCAACTTCCAAGATGATTGCTTTAGTAAAAAGCAAATTAAAGGTGATCAAGTTTAAGTTTATTGCCTTTTTTTTTTTAAACTTATGTTTGTTCCATTTTGTATATAACAAAGGATGAGAATTCTGTTTTAGGATTTAAATCATCTCTAGTTGAATGTTTTTGCTTATAAACAGGGAAAAGAACTAATTTTAAGAATAGTTACCTGCAGTAACTTTTCAGACAATCTCAACCATCAGTAATATCCCTGAAAACTAAGAATAAATAGTAATGAAAATTATGATAGCAGAGTGTATTGCTTGCAATGTCTACAATGGGGATGGTATCCAGAAATTATAAACAAATCCTAAAAACAGGCAATCGATAGGAAAAGACAATAAAACCAATAGATTTTTTCATTGAGCAAAGATTTAGAGAAGCCAGTTCACTGAACAAGAACCCAAATAACCACTGAACATTTCCAAAGATGTTCATCCTTATCAATAAAAAGAGAAATACAAATTAAAACAGCAAGATACTATCTCATACCCCTCAAATGGTTTGTTAGTTTTATTGCAGCGAGAAAGTAACTCACATTTCTGGTGAGGATATATATAAGTAGTTACTTTAGAGAGTATTTGGGCAGTTTCTAATGAAGATGAATCTGTGCAAACTAGATGGCCACCCCTGGGTATAAACTAGAGACCCTTGGGCATATGTACAAAACAGGTCTTAGGGTGTACATGGTAGCATTATATGAATATATGAGTAAAATACTGGAAACAAGCAGATGTCCAACAGCAGGGAATAGGAAATTAAGTGATGAAATATTTACATATTTGTGTACTGTGTAGCAGTGTGAAATGAATAAACTAGATCTATACAGATCAAATTAAGAGATCTTCAAAACAATGTTGAGTTTAAAAAGCAAATTGCAGGGGCACCTGGGTGGGCTCAGTCGTTAAGCGTCTGCCTTTGGCTCAGATCATGATCCCAGGGTTCTGAGATCGAGCCCCGCATCGGGCTCCCTGCTCCGCAGGAAGTCTGCTTCTCTCTCTCCCATTCCCCCTGCTTGTGTTCCCTCTCCCGCTGTGTCTCTCTCTGTCAAATAAATAAATAAAATCTTAAAAAAAAAATAAAAACAAATAAAAAGCAAATTGCATAGATATATGCCTATCTGAGAACAGAGCAGAGAACAGAATTTTGAAGTACTAAATCTGAGTACATAAATAAAAATGATATTTACCAGTAGTATTTATTTTATTTTAGCAATTCTGAAGCAAATGTGACAAATTTTAACCTTTTAAAATGCTGGGTGGTGGATACTCAAATATCTATTAATCTTATTTTTTTGTGATTATGTATTTTGAAAATATTTTCCAAAGGAAAGTGCAATATACTCTGAAAGGATAATTTAAAAAGTAATGTATGGTGATTAACATAACATAATAATAAATATATATATATATATATAGCTTTTTCAAGGGCATGGCTAAATTCACTTTTATTGCTAAAAATAAAAGGCTAAATATATTCACAGACAAAAGAAAATAAAAATAAAAAGTTAAAATGTTTTTTTAAGGAAAAATGCAAGTCTTCATTTGGTCCTATTTATTTTTAATATTAATAAATTTAAGGGGTGCCTGGGTGGCTCAGTGAGTTAAGCGTCTGCCTTTGGCTCAAGTCATGATCCCAGCATCCTGGGATTGAGCCCAATGCCTGGGCTCCCTGCTCAGCAGGAATTGGCTTCTCCCTCTGCCCCTCACCCCACTTGTGCTCTCTCTCACTCTCAAATAAATAATCTTAAAAAAAAAAAACTTGAAGACAGTTTGAATTAAAAAAAAAAGCTTGAAGATAATTTGAATTAAAAAAAATTAATTTAAGCAGGAATTGGCTTCTCCCTCCACCCCTCACCCCACTCGTGCTTTCTCTCACTCTCAAATAATCTTACAAAAAAAAAAGCTTGAAGACAATTTGAATTAAAAAAAATTAATTTAAGAAGCTTGTTTGTATGGTTAAGATTACTTGCTTATACAACAAAATTACCTCATCGTGCAGTATTTTTTTCCATTACTTAGGCTATTTGATAAAAATACACATTACCAGGTTCTATGTCATAGTCAATGAATCACAGTCATCAGGGAAGAGCCTGGAAATCTGTATCCTTAACAAGGTCTTTGGCTGATACTGAAGTTAAATGAAGTTCAGGAAACCCTATTTGATTAAAAAGGGTTCAGAAGGCAGAAAATAACTAGTTAAAAACCTGTAAGTAGGCAGTAGTATGGGAGAGGTATCCGTCTGAACCTTGAATGGGGAACTGAAACTTAGGAGCCTACAGAGTAAACAAACATCCAACATAGCAGTCTGGGAGCAATTAATGTTATAGCAAACAAATCTATGTCCCTGTATAGTACCTGAGGAAGTCCTTGAATTAGAGCAGAGAACTGTAAATCATGTCCCTAATGGTGACCCTGAGTCATTCAGAGAAGCTAAATTATGCCTAAGGAAATTATCTTAAAGGAAAGGAAAAACTAATGTATTTGACAAGGAGTTCCATAAAATTGTTTTAAGACATTTGTACATAAAAGTCCTTCTACTGCCCTCACAATAGTTGTATTCTGGATGTATTAGAGAATACACAGAAGGCCATAAAAGATGTGAGACAGTTTTTCCAAAAACCCAGCCTGTGCTTCCATAAGGATCTGGCCCCTGAGTAGTGAAAAAGAGGAGAGCATCCACTCTGGGGAGGGAAATGGACTCAAATTTAGCGTAACATAATATTAATAAAATGAGAAATAAAGAACTGATATTTGAGTAACTGCGATGTGCACGGCACTATGGTAGGTGTTCTGTGTATTGTTTTTCTATTCAAAGAGCTCGTTCTTTGTTTCTGCCACCTATAGGGCTCTCTGTGATAAATATAGATGTCACACCACCCCCATCTCACACAACCTCCTTGGCAGCACACTTACACAGCTACTCTGTACAATAGAGAAGATCGAAGTCATAAACAAATAAAACAAACACCCCCAAATCTAACACTCAAGCTGAGTGTCTAAAATATCTCTATCATGCCATTATCATACAGCTGGGTGATGTGCATCAGCACATGATACTAATTCCTACCTAGTCACTAATTGAAATTGAACCCAGCATAATACACAGTGGAGATAGACACATTGGGAAAAATTTATGTGCACAGATCTCTGTTCATTCTGAGATCTTTAGATTATGAATTAAACTTTCATCACAAGGTAACAAGTTGATTGTTTCCATTGCTCTTTGTTGTTAAAATTTAGTATATAATCCATTAAGTGTGTGTATACCTTTTTTTCCCCCACTACTGCTGTTAACTAAAAATAAAAGTAATTTTGAAGCACAAGCATGTGGAAGTGCTGAAGTACCCTTATTAGTTAAGGAAACACTGGCTCAGGCCAAGAAAATTGAGGCTGGAATCATGGGCTCTGAACTAATTTAAGGGAAACACTTCTAAGTCTGCCTTTTGTAGGCTCTACTTTTCAACCAGGCTTTTTTTTTTTTTAATTCTTCCCATGTACTGCTTTATTCTTTTGTATATCTAAGTTTTTATCTATATCCCCAAGTTGGCATTGGTTTGATGAACATCTTGAATATTCTTCACTCAAGCCCAAACTTGCTTCAATATTGTATGATGTATAGCCCAATTTGAGAAGCTTCTTCTTGACCATGTCATGGATCTGATTTTCAGTCCCACTCACTCATATAACTAACTCATGGTACTAAAGCCCGTTCAACTAAATAGGACACACTCATATCGACAGGATAAGCCAAATAACAAATATTTATTAATCTTATTCACAGAATCTGAATTCTAAAATCAAGCTTACTTCAGTATAATGAACTAGACTAGAGAATAAAAACTTGAGTGTGATTTCTCTTTTTTAGACCTACTGTCCTATAGAGCTATCTGGTTTACCAGACCATTTCCAGCTGACAGAGAAAAGCAGCCCTTGACCTTCAGGAGCTGGCCTGGCACTATTAGGTAGGCCTTGGTATTGCTGTGAGTTGACCTGGTGCTCACAGCTAGGTCTTGGTGTTCTCTTGTTGGACATACCAATTCCAGAGAGCATCAAATCAGTAAGGCCATTCTGTGACTATGATGGGTGAAGACAAAAAAAAAAAAAAAAGACTACTCTGTGATCATGTCTAAACACAGGCAAAGTATGAATGCTGTCCTAACCACAAAAATGACCAAACATCCTCTTCTTCTGGCTAATATGAATGATTGCTGCTTTTTTTTTTTTCTTCTAATCACAACTTTAGCTTCACTCTAGTTTGCCTTCCTGGGAGGTAAGATTTACTAGCAATGTCATATTAGAGATCTCTAATTGTAAAATTGTTTCCACTTTTTGATAAAACCTAATCAATAGCAAATCCCCACTAACTTGGAATATTCTCAAGTTACTCAAACAAAGATCAAATCCTATAATAAATTATTTCTTTAAACACCATCTTTCTGAGATGCCCACTGTTTTTCATGGTGTTCATTCTCCTTTGCTGCAACAATACACGCAACTTGTCTTTTCCTGTGGTTTTTGACTGGGGGACATTGACACAATTCTAGGTCTCTCTAATTTAGTGAATCAGAACATTGACTCACTATGCCTGATTTCTTTCTTGCCCTCCTGATTTTATCTACACCTGATTCTAGCACTGCCTTACCATAGATCATCTCTTAAATATTTCTTCTGCTTTGATTTCTCTCTAAGCTAATTCCATTTGTATCCAACTCCTACTGACTCTTTTACTAAGACCCTCGACTATCAGCTTGATTTCCCTGTTTGTTTTTCTATATATGTCAGATATATAGGAAAGTCCTTACTAAAGTCAGTAAAATAAAGATTATTCTATGAGTAGTCAAGATAGACTAGGCAACTTCTAACCTCTTTTTCTACTCTCAGCCTGGATATGTCTCTGAGCCTCATTTAATTGTACCCACAAATATACATAATCTTATGGCCAAACTAATCAAAATAAAGGAGGCCAAACTGCATTTACTTTTTTAAGTGGTGAAGAGAGAGAAACCTCTACTAATTTCATTTGGAACTATGTGGGAAGAGCATGATTTTATGTAAATACAAGCTCTCCACTCACCATGATTGAGATTTAATCCATCCTATTTTGACTAGCTCATATTCATTTACAGATTTTCATTAATTTGCTATTCTTACCTTAGATTTTGATGTTCCAGTAGGTATTACTGCAAAAGAAAGGGAAGATACTTCATGCATGCATGTATGATAAAATTTTTGCTCTGAGTAATACATAAGCTGTCATTTGCAAATTGCTAAATTAAGGAAAAATGGTGGTAAAGTGGAAAGAGGACTGGAAAAGGTATAGGAGACATGTCTTTTTGTCCCACCTCTATCACTGAGTTGATTAAATGGCTCCAATTTTTAGTTTTCTCATCTTTCAAATGAGATATTCTGGCAAGATTTCTAAACTGCTATAATTTCATTTAACAAACATTCTATAAACATAAATTTGCACAACTAACTACTAAGAAGATCAGGGTTAATTAATGGCATTTATAACTTTCAATTTATTTGTATATGACTCAATATTTGGTAAGTGTTCTTTGGTAATTCCTCTCCCTAAGGTTGAGGGCTGCAAATAAATGTATGCATCCAGCAAACAGGAGACTGGGACATTTTAAGGATTTACTTAAAGTCCAAATGATAGAATAGTGTTTATAATTAGGTATCTTATTTCCCAAACTATTTATTTTTTTCCCATCCATATTTAGATACTTTTCCATCCTTAAAATTTGTGTTATAGATGTGTGTGTGTGTGTGTGTGTGTGGTGGGGTTCCTTCCCATTATGAATTTCTGTGGAAAATAGTAATATGCTTCTGGGAAATCAACTATAGTTAAAATACAAAATCAGATCCTGGGAAACAATCTAGTCTGCCAATTTCAGTTTATAGGGAGGAGAGTAAAGGAATTGCTTAGAGGGCTGGGACAACTTAGTTGCCTTGCAAAGCTCTTAAGAAAGGTCAGATAGGCCTCTCCAATGATTTAGGATTAAGTGGAGACACAAAGTATCCCCAAAGAATTTTTCTCACTTCAATTAGGATATAAATTACAGAAGTTGAGTCACAGCAAAAATCTCCTCATGTGTTCTGTGCCCTTTTCTCTAGGATCCCCTGAAGGTCTGACTGAGACTGAAGAAAATTAAATTAGGTAGTGAAAATTTAAAATATAACTTAGGGCATCTTGATAAGTTTATCCTTGTTTTCAATAAGAGCAACTGCCCAGTTCCTATTGTTTAAATATTTTAAAAGTGAGAATATTAAACTAGACTCCTGGAAAATTAAGCAGATCAGCTGAATGAGATACTGTACCTTCTGTAGTTCTTCTTCTTTCTTCTAAAACTAATTGTTAAATTTTCTATAACAGCATCTTCTTAGTGATGTGTACAGGAAAAAGAAAAAGTAAGAGAGGTGAAAGTAAACGAGCAGAAAAAGAGAAGATATAACTTAATTTAGGAATGAAATATGGACTATCAAGATAATAAGAGAATTCTACAACTGTATATAAGTTTGACAACTTAGATGAAAATGGATCAAGTCATGGGGTGCCTGGGTCGTATAGTTGGTTACGCATCCTACTCTTGGTTTTGGCTCAGGTTGTGATCTCAGGGTCATGAGATCCAGCCCCATGTCAGACTCCACACTGGGTGTAGAGTCTGCTTAAGATTCTCTCTCTCTCTTTCTCTCTTCCTCTGCCCCTCCTGCTAGTGCTTTCTCTCTCTAAAATAAATAAATAAATCTGTAAAAAAAGGAAATGGATCAAGTCCTCAAAAACATAAACTACCACAACACACTCAGTATAAAATAGATAATTTGGATAATTCTATAACTAATAGGGAAATTGAGTTCATAATTTTAAAACTTCTTGTAACAAACTATCCAGGCCCAAATGGTTTCTGGATAGAATTGTACCAAATGTTTCATGAGTAATTAACATCCGTTCTACACAATCTCTTCCACAAAACAGAATAAGATGGAGCACTTTTCAAAACATTTTATGAAGCTAGTATTATCCTGATACCAAAACCAGATGAAGACAGCACAAAGAAAGAAAATTATAAGGTGAATATTCTCATGAATATAAATGCAAAAATCCTTTACAAAATATTAGCAAATAAGATACAGTAATATACACAGTGAGAGTGGGAAGGAATTGGGCGTGGCTATGGAGGGTAATATGAGGGATCCTTGTGAAGGAAACAGAAGAGGAAGGAACAGTGTTTTTCTTAACTGCAAAAATGTCAGCATCTTCTTTATGATCTTGGTAAGGTGTTATTTTTGACAGAAAATTGGATACAGAGTATACGGGATATCTCTGTATTATTTTTGACCCTGCCTGTAAACCTACAATTTCTCAAAATAAAATGTTTAATTAAAAACAAACAAAACAAAACAAATTTAGGTAATTTTGGTAAGTTTCTCCTTGTTTTCAACAGGAACAACTAGATAGTTCCTATTGTTTACATATTTCAAAAGTAAGAATGTTAAACAAGACTCCTAGAAAATCAATCAAAGCATCAGCTGAATCAGATATTGTACATTCTATAGTTTTCCTGCTTTCCTCTGAAATTGTTTGTTAAATTGTCTATAATAACATCTTTTTAGAGGTATGCATAGGGAATAGAAACAAGTCTCAGTTCTTCCCAACACCCTTTAATTCACATAATTACAACAATTCAAAAAATCATTTTTCCTCCAAATCAGACTCTCATACTAAAAAGAATAAAATTCCTTTTATTTTATTTTATTTTAATTACAGAATAAACATGCTTTTTGTAGTAAGCTTAGGAAGTAGTAAAAAGTATAAAGAAGCAGAAGAATTTTTTTTTAAACTACCCATAATCTACTGTTTAGTATTTTGGTTTATTTCCTTCTTGCTTCTCTTCCATGAATTTTTTATATAGTTAGAATCATGTTGTGCATAAAATTTTCTTGCTTTGTTTTTATTCAGAATTATATAATAAATATTTTAATATTTGTGTAATATTATCATATGCTTTTCTTACAATTTACTTAGCCATTTTCCTAAATTAAGACAATTGATGTTTATTTATTTATTTTTTTTAAAGATTTTATTTATTTATTCATGAGAGAGAGAGAGGCAGAGGGAGAAGCAGACTTCCCGCAGAGCGGGGAGCCCGATGCGGGACTCCATCCCAGGACTCTGGGATCATGACCTGAGCGGAAGGCAGACGCTTAACCATCTGAGCCACCCAGGCGCCCAAGACAACTGATGTTTAAAGTTTTTTTTTCACTATTATAAATAATTCAGTTGAAACACTTTTCTACATAAAGGTTATTTCTTTATTTTCTTTCCAGATTTTAGCAGTGGAATTAATGGGACAAAGTATTCGACTGTTTTAAGGTTCTTGACCTACATTACTGTTTGCTTTAGTGAAATTCCTCTTACACTAAAAATTTATTGATATCACTTATGGAAAGGTTTTTAAAAATATTTTCTCAGAAGCAGAGGAAAATTAACAGGCATGATTATCTCTTCTATTCTTAGATTACCTCAAGATCTGTGTACCCTTTTCTTCAGAATAAAAGAGGTTATTTTTTACCAATAAGAGAAAAAAAATCACCTTTGGAGATTGTACTGGGTGGAGACTATGTGAACTGGTACACACCATCCGTTTAAACCTTTTTGTAGTGTGCTTTTCTGCACTACAGAAACTAGCAAGCTAAAAAGAATATTTTATTTCCAAGATTCTCTTGCCTCGATGGTTATGGATGCAAAATAAATTTCATCAATTAAATGCTTTCGAGCCAAATTTGGAAGGTGGAAATGAGATGGATGCCATATTTCCTAGTGCCCTGGCTGTTGGTGCTGGCCTCCATGGTCTTGGAAATGTTGCATATTTCTTCCGCAGCATTCCAGTGCTGTGTCGCTCACTTTCTGTTTGCTGAAAGGACTTTGTGGCAGCAGTAGCTTCTTGATGACTATCCTGCAGCCACACAGTATGTTTTGAAGTCTCTAATTTTAGCTGTAGCCTCCTGGTTACCGAAGTTGAACATATGTTAGGCTGTAAAGAAAGCCTCAAAATTACAGAGGACCACGATCATTTTGTTCTCAGAGTAAAGCAGAATTAAATTACAAATCAATATCAAAGAGACAACTTGAAATCTTCAATTGCATTTAAACTAAACATACTAGTACGTATTCCATGGTTCAAGAAGTTATAATGAATGTTAGTTATTTTATTTCTTAAAACTACTGTATATATTCTATCCTGGGGTTCATTCTCCAGCCGTCTGTTTTTCTGAAGAATTCATTTTGAATAGGAAGATAACTTAAGCCAGACATATTGTACGTATTAAACTAAGGTGTGTGACAAGTTAAACATTGAATTTCTTGCTTACTGAGAAGGAGCTGAATAAAATTTCAGCTCCTTGAAATAGTTCCAGGTTGGAAAGAAAATATTTTGAACTAAATTATTCTGAAGACATGGAATCAGAATTTATGGGATATAGCTAATGTGATGCTCAGAGAAAACTTTAAAACCTGAAATAGAAGTATGAGAGAATAAGAATGACTGAATATTAATGGTCTAAGCTTCCCTCACGCATCCCTAGAAAAAGAATGGAGAATCAAACCTAAAGAAAATTGAAGGAAAGAAATAATGAAGTGCAAAAACCAGTAAAACAGAAAGTGAATATGCCATAAAAACAATCAACAAAGCCAAACCTTGATAAGACTGATAAGAAAAAGAAAAAGGGTCACCTGGGTGGCTTAGTCAGCTAAACATCCAACTCTTGATTTTGGTTCAGGTCATGATTTCAGGGTCCTGAGATGGAGCCTTGAGTTGGGCTCTGTGCTGGGAGCCTGCTTAAGATTATCTCTCTCTCCCTCCCTCTTCCCCTTCCCCACGTGCATGCGCGCATGCTCTCTCTCTCAAAAAAAAAAAAAAAAAAAGAAAGAAAGAAAGAAAAGAAAAGAAAGAGTAAAAGAAAAAGGAAAAGAAAAAGTAGCGCTATCTGAAAAAAGGGGGAAACAAAACTAAGGCTCGTATAGACTTTAAAAGAAAGGAAGGAGAAATTACTGATACACTTACAAGGATAAATTTGAGAACTGGATGAAATGAACAAATTTCTTGAAAAACAAATCTTATCAAAACTAGCAAAAAAGAATAAAAAATTTGAATAGTCATATTTACTAAAGAAATTGAAGCTATTATTAAAAAAACTAACCCATCAAGAAAACGCCAGGCTCTAAATGCCTGAACTGGTAAATTTGTCCAGCTGTTGAAGAAAGAATTAATACAAATATCTCCAAACTCTTCCAGAAAATACAAACAGAAAGAATATTTCCCAACTCATTTTATGAGGCTGGACAAACCTTGATACTAAAATCTGACAAAGATTTTATAAGAAAAAGAATTATAGAACAACCTCTCTCAAGTATTAATGCAAAAGTTCTAAATAAAATAATCATGTTGGGAGACAGTTCTCCACGGGTCTTTCATGTTTGTACACAGAAACACTAGGAAGTTTTGTGGTGTGAAATTTGTCTCTGACTTTATAAAAAATAATTAATGCTACTACCTCAGCCGTAGAACCTCAACTCTCTAGCCAGGGGCTTTATGGATGATTGAATTGCCCTAAGCCTTCTCCTTGCAGGCCAAGGCAGAGTCTGTGTAATAGCTAATGCATCCTATTGTACATGGATTAATGTCTCCTGTCAAGGGAAAATTTAGTTCAGATATTTCAGGAGAAAGCCATCTGGATGTCTAAGATAGATCCTGATGGTTTATGAAATTTGTTCACCTAGCTGGGTCTGGGAATCTGAGGTGAAAACTTAACTCAGGTCATGATCCTTGGCCTCATTCTGTTTGAAGTCCTGTTAGTAGTATCCTCAATTAAATACTGAATTAGATAAATGGAGCAGATTTGGCCAATCTCTGTCAGTCAGATTAATCAGGGTGATATATTCATGGAAAAATTAATCAAAAGCCAAGAAGATGTAGAAACAAGGGCTGAATAGTGTTGGGAGATAATTCTCTATGGGTCTCTTGCATTTCTGCACATCTCATGCATGAAGCACCAACTCACCAGCTGCTTTTTTTGTTTGTTTGTTTGACTCTGTTATAGTCTGGATTGTATCCTCCAAAATTCATGTGTTGAAGCCCTAACCCCCAATATGACTGTATTTGGAGATGAGGCCTTTAAGGAGATAGTAAGATTAAATGAGGTCCCAAGAGTGGGACTCTAATCTGATATAACTGGTGTCCTGACAAGAAGAGGAAGAGATGCTAGACATTTCTCTCTTCTCCTGCATACACATAGTAAAGATCATGTGAGGACACAGCTATCTGTCCCAAAAAATGGGGTCTCACCAGACACGAATCCTGCTGGCACCTTGCTTTTGGATTTCTAGCCTCCAGGACTAGGAGTAAATAAATTTCTGTTTTTTAAGCCACTCAAACTGTGGTATTTTGTTATGGTAGCCCTAGAAGACTAATACAAACTATCTTTTCTGGAAGACAGCAAACAGGCCGTACAGCAAACAGCCTTTGAAGACAGAGATAATATCGCTTTTCAGAGCAAAGGGCAACCCGCTTTCTTCCCATTATAAAAGATTTGGGTTCTCTAAATTCAGAGTTCCTCTTTTGAAATGTAACCCACCACATGTGTTGGTTTTTGTGTGTTGTTTGACCTTCTTTCAATTGCCCTGTGGGATGGTACCCTGACTATTGCTATTGCCATGAGTAAATAACTGTTCATTTTCTGTGACCCAGTCATCTCTTATCTTTTACGAGCACCCATGAAACTATGGTAGGCTCACATGTTAAGATTAGTAGGTTTAGTAAGGTAAATTCTCAGAGTCTTTGCAGTTCCTGGTAGTTAGCAAGGTCAATCCAGCAATATATTAAAGAGAGAATACATTATAACCAAGTGGACTATATTACTGGAATATAAGGATAATTTACCGCTTAATATTCAAGTAATGTACTTCATCACATTAAAGGAGAAAAGTAGAAAAAAACCCATATGAACATTGTGCTAGATACATAAAAGCGTTTGATGAAACTCAACATTGGTTCATGGGGCGCCTGGGTGGCTCAGTTGTTAAGCGTCTGCCTTCGGCTCAGGTCATGATCCTGGGGTCCTGAGATCGAGCCCCACATCGGGCTCCCTGCTCCGCAGGAAGCCTGCTTCTCCCTCTCCCACTCCCCCTGCTTGTGTTCCCTCTTTCACTGTGTCTCTCTCTGTCAAATAAATAAATAAAATATTTAAAAAATTTTAAATTATGCCACTAGCAATTGCATTTAAAAAAATCAAATATCTGGGAGCCTCATTGAAGAAAACAAAAAATTTAATGTGTTACCAAAAATCTCACCAGAATGCCTAAAATTAATAAAAATAAAATATTTAAAGCGGGTTGCCCTTTGCTCTGAAAAAACACACACACGCACATACACACACACATGCATACACAAATCTCTTCATAAACTATAAATAGAAGAAAATCTCCTTAATTTGAGAATGAATATCTGTGAAAACCTTAAAGGAAAAATTAAATTTACTGATGCAATATTGAAAAGTTTTTCTCTAAGATTGTAATGAGACAAGGTTCTGTCAGCCATCATCAATTCTATGTAGCATTGTACTGGAGATACTAGCAGATGCAATCAAACAAAAAAAAAGGAAGGAAAGAAGGAAGGAGACAAGGCACAAGGATTGGAAATGAATAAAGCTGTCATTATTTGCAGAAGACAAGATAATATTGGCAGAAAACCTGACAGAAGTCAAATTAGTAGAATTATTAAATGAATTTAGCAAGATTGCTGGGAACAAAGTCAACATACAAAAATATTGTATTTCTATATATTAACAATAAACAAACAGGAAATAAAAAATTTTAAATTATGCCACTAGCAATTGCATTTAAAAAAATCAAATATCTGGGAGCCTCATTGAAGAAAACAAAAAATTTAATGTGTTACCAAAAATCTCACCAGAATGCCTAAAATTAATAAGCTCTATTCCCAAGTGTTGGAAAGAGTATGGAAAAGCCAGAACTCTCAAATGCTGCCAGATGGAGTATAAATTTGTACAATTCTTTTGGAATACTATTTGGCAGTGTCTCCCTAAAGCACAACAATTCCATCCCTAAGTACAATACATGCAATAGAAATGCACACACATGTTCACAAAGGAAATGCATAAGCATGCTCATAGCAGCACTGTTTGCAGTATCTCCAGAGTGGAAATTACCCAGATGCTTCTCAATAGTCAAATAAATAAATTGTGGTACATTCTCACAGACCAGAGCTTGGCAAACTTTCTCTAAAGGGCCAGAGAGTAAATATTTCAGCTTTTGTAGGCAATACAGCCTCTGTCACGACACTGCGACTCTGCCATTGTAGCATGAAAATAGCCACAGATATTCCAATAACACGTTATTAATTGGTGCTGAAACTTTCATTTCATAAAATTTTCACATATTTTGAAATAGTGTTCTTCTTTTGATTTTTTCAATCATTAAAAAAACATAAAAACAGGGGCGCCTGAATGGATCAATCAGTTAAGTGTCTGCCTTCAGCTCAGGCCATTTTTACTCCTGGGATCTGGCCCCACACCAGGCTCTCTGCTCAGCAGGGAGCTTGCTTCTCCCTCTCCCTCTGCCTGCCACTCCCCCTGCTTGTGCTCATTCTCTGTGTGTCAAACAAATAAATAAATAAATAAAATCTTTAAAAAATGTAAAAACATTTTTATCCTGTAGGTCATACACACATAGGTGGTAAGCCAGATTTGGCTCATGGGCTGTGTTATGCAATCCCTTGTTGTGGAATAACACTATATAGAAATGAGAATGAAGAAAACTGCAACTACTTGCAACAATATGGAAGAATCTTAGAAACACTTAATGTTCAGTGAATGAAGTTGGACACAAAATAGTGCATATTGTGGGGCACCTGGGTGGCTCAGTCATTAAGCGTCTGCCTTCGGCTTGGGTCGTGATCCCAGGGTCCTGGGATCGAGCCCCATATCAGGCTCCCTGCTCCACGGGAAGCCTGCTTCTCCCTCTCCCACTCCCCCTGCTTGTGTTCCCTCTCTCACTATGTCTTTCTCTGTCAAATAAATAAATGAAAAAATCTTAAAAAAATAGTGCATATTGTATGATTTTACTTATGTAAAGTTCAAAAATCGGTAAAACTAATTTACAGTATCAGAAGTTAGATTACTGGTTACGTTTTGCAGAAGTGATTCAAAGGTAACATGAGGGGGCTTTGAGGATGCTGATGATGGATCTTGGCATGGGTGCCAATTATAAGGGTATGATCAACTTGTAAAAAATTATTGAGCTGTGCCTTATGATTTGGGTAATACTCTGTTGTACTTTAATAAAAGTTAAAAAGTGCTTATAATTTTTAATTTCCCACTGTCACTTCAAATTTTTTACTCCAGGGGAATGTTTTCCCTTTTTACTAGATAAAAACTCTGACAGGCCTGTGATTTTCTAGTCTCTCTTGAGTAATAGATGGTCCTATGCAAATTATAGCTTTGACTTAGAAATTATGATATATTAATCACACATCCATCTTTGTTCAATGTACACTTCTGTCATCTCTGCTCCCAACTGTAGTCCGTGGAGAATCACTACCTGGTTTCAGGCACTAGGATGTCTAGTTTCTCTCTTGTATTTACCGCCCCCGCCACTTGCCAGTAATTCTTTTTCTTTTTATTTTTTGTAAGATTTATTTATGTATTTATTTATGTATTTATTTATTTATTTACTTGAGAGAGAGAGGGAGAGAGAGAGAGAGAGAGCACGAGAGGGGGGAGGGTCAGAGGGAGAAGCAGACTCCCTGCCGAGCAGGGAGCCCGATGTGGGACTCGATCCCAGGACTCCAGGATCATGACCTGAGCCGAAGGCAGTCGCCCAACCAACTGAACCACCCAGGTGCCCCTTGCTAGTAATTCTTAAGGGACATTTGGGTTGGTGCACAGAGAGAATGGAAACAGAAAATTCTGGTTTGGTATTACTGGAATATGTTTTTTGGCTTTATGGATGTGTCAGAAAAACTGACCTTTCTATCATATGTGCCTTTCATGGGGTTGTGACAACTTTCCTACTAAGATTCTCCAACTACAACTCAATTGATCTTGATATCTTCTATTTCTTTGACAAATACTTCAGTCTTTGGTTCTTCCATCGTCTATTCCATGTAGACCTTCTCAGATGGAGCCCTGCGGCTCATTTAGGTAGTCTTCTTGGGAAGAAGTCAAAATAGCTCTGGGCTGGCTCTCTCCCTGGGCTGGCCTATATATGGTCCACCGTCAACACTGGTGCATACTTTGTTCAAATCCATCCTGTAAGCACAGGCAAACCCGAAATAGAACCTCCTTTTCACTCTGCACTCTGCTTGGCAGTCCATCTGCTCACTCTCTTGCTTGGCAAAAATCAGATGCCAGTCCACTTGTCCTTCTCAAATTCTGAAAGAATTGTCAAACTCATGTAGGGTCCTGTTACCACCCTAATCTTCAGACGTGAGAAAAGGAGAGCTCTACCCATCCCTAAGAAGTGTGTATCTGACTCTGTGTGTGTGTGTGTATGTGTGTGTGTTGCAGGGGGTAGTCAGTGAGGAACTCATACATGGTATTAGTTCTCTCCAAAAAGTCTCTTTACAGATCCTCACAACTAACCAATTCTTGACCCCATTCATCTATTCTTGATAGCTCAATGAATTTTTATAGTTGTGCAACAAGTTCCTAGATATTTCCTTTGAAAAATCTACATTTTGGGCTATCTCATAACTCATTGGGTACCACATTTGAAACTAATAATTTAACGTGCAATTACATTAAACTTTAGGTTATAAAAGTAAAGCAGAGCCCAGAGAAGGAAGTCATTCTTTTTTTTTTTTTTTTTAAAGATTTTTTTTAATTTATTTGAGAGAGAATGAGAGACAGAGAGCATGAGAGGGGGGAGGGTCGGAGGGAGAAGCAGACTCCCTGCGGAGCAGGGAGCCCATTGCGGGACTCGATCCAGGGACTCCAGGATCATGACCTGAGCCGAAGGCAGTCGCTTAACCAACTGAGCCACCCAGGCGCCCGAAGGAAGTCATTCTTATTTTTAGAAAGATCTTGAGATAATTTAGTTTTCAAACTGATTTCCAGAAATATTATACCAAATTAAATTTCCAAGAATATTTGAGAATTCCTGACCCACTTCAAGAAAACTATTACTTTTAACTTCCTAATCTGTGCATAAAAATTAGCATATTATTTTTGCTAAAATTACATTTATTTTTTGCTAGTGAGGTTGAACAGTTTTCATGTATCTAAGACCTCTTGGTTGAAAAACAAAATAGCTGGACCCTTCTGGTTCTGATGATTTGGGTATCTAGATAGTCACGGTTGTTCACAGTGAAGTCAACTAAAAATACTGAGTAAAAGATTTTTTTAAACCCATAATTTTAGATTTATTAAAATCTAATAGCATAACTGAAATTCTCCTAGTAAATAAGTCCATCCAAATGCACAGTGGGACTTTATTAACTATCTCAGGCTCCTGAAATTCTACTTAGAAAAGCAGACTTCAGATCTAGCATTCTGAGTTAATTCCTATCCATAAATCAATTCAGAAAGTAAATAAATTACTGAAATGGAGTGTTTTAGCCTCTCATAAAGATATTTCCTTATCCGAGAGGCTAAGCCTTCCAGAGGTTAAGCAAGTAACCTAAAGACTAAGGCCAGGTCATGTGAGGCCGGGGGTACCAGATTCCCCAATGTGTCATATGTTTTCTTTTGTTTGTCATCTGTTTGCCATACTTGAGACTCCAACACTATACTGGGTAACTTTCCTTCCCCCTCAGAACTCTGTAGATATTATTCTACCATCTTCTGGCTTGGGTGTTGCTGTGAATAAATTTTCTGCCAGATGGATTCCCTTTTGGACTGCATCCTCTCCAAAACCTTTGTTGATACTGTGATATTTCTGTCTATACATCTGAATAATTATTTATCCTAGAAGTTCAGTAGCTTCACCAAGATATGCTCCAGTGTTGATAATTTTATATCAGTATTTTCTAGAGATGCTCTTTTAAGCTCCAGATTTAGCCCTTCTTTTATTTTTGGAAAATATATTCTATTGCATTATGGTGTACATTTTCTATACTGCTATTATTTGACCTTCTCAGCTTCATATTCATTAACTATTCTTAAGTTCTATTGTTTTCCATTACATCATGTCTGTTATCTTTCTTAAATGGAACTGTATCACTGTTATTTTCTTCTGCCGATGGTGACTATCTTGAACCTTCCATCCATGCTTGTAGTTAGGTTTTAGCCATTCCTATGTCATTTCTTGCTTCTAGTTTACATATTAGTTTTATAGTAGAACAGTGTTTTGTCCTTATTTGACTGACTTAGCTCTGCATTATTCATCACATTCTGTTGGTGCCATGTCCCATTTTATTTCATTGATTTCATTTTCTTTTTAAATTTTTTCTGTATTAAAAAAACAAATGTTGTGGAATATTTTCTTCTTTTTTCCATATTGGGTAGTTTATCTGTCTTAGGTAATTGAATTTCTTTCCTCTATTTTTTTCACTTGAATTTTTACATAGTTATCACACTATTTCTCTTCATCTTACCATATTTAACAGGGTCAACTCTATCCAAACCTTCTGTTTGCCCAAGTATAGAATGGATAATTTGTTCTAGACTCCTGTTACCTCATCTAAGATCTCTTGGTATTCCTCTCAGAGCACCTAGTGTTGTATGTTTTTTACAGCTTGTCTGTTACCTAAGAGATAGGGGAGTAGGATTCAACTAGGGATATGGGCAACTGTTGTTGGTAGACCATGCCTCTGATATTTTTGATAATTATGTTAAAAATCTTGTATTGGTATTTATTCTGCTGTTTAAGTGCCTCTCTATTTCTGAAGGAGCACTGTATCATTCAGGGCTCAACCAGAGAAGCAAAAGCCCTAGGATACATATTTAGGATTTGACCTTATGTAGCTGGTTAAGCAGTATCTGCAAGGCCGTTTTCTTCACATCTGGTGCTGCAGTTTTGTGCCTCCAGAGTAAACGGTTGGGAAGGGAGATAAATGTGAAGTGGGTGAGACCAACAGCAAACGAGAACTCAAAAGCATGAGTTAAAAATCCTCAAAGAAGGACTGAATCCATGTCAATTCTTGTCGCCTCTAGTGTTGGTGGTGATGTGGGTATTTTGCAGAAGTCAGGCGGTTCCTTACAGAACTAAACACGCATATATGGCCCAGGAGTCGGAGAAACAGAAGGAGAATGGAGGGGCAAATAGAACAATTGTAGGCTCAGCTGTACTTCACACCAGTCGGATGAGTCAGCAAATCAGCAACATGTTTGAGCTACAAAATAGAGCCCAGAGAGGAAGGGTTCTCTTCTTACTTCTCAATCTCCTAAGAATCTGTCTCGTGGACTATCCTAACTGGAAATATAGGAAGGGAGTTCTGGGAAATGTAGCTCAACCTAGCCAAGTGGACAAAAGTGCAAAGGTACCCTTGGATTTTTTATTGTTATCCTCAAATAGTAAAGTCTTACCTTGAGGCCTTTGTTTTTGATAGACACAATCAGACCCAAGTTTTATTTCCTATTTCATTCACTTCTTCCCCAAAGTCAATCAAGAAAATGACAAAATCTAAGTAATCATGATGTAAATTAAAGTCAGATTTGCATTTTCATGAGAAAATAAAAAGAATAGTTCTTATGATTTATTATACTCTGTATTTTGATTTGATGTTCAAATTCATACAAATTCACTCCAATGACAATTATTTTATTCAGGGCTATCTATGAAGTTGGCATTACTATAACTGTCTTTTCCATGTGCAAAGAGAAACAAAAAAAGTTTTAGCCAAACTTACCTTCACTGAGCTTTTTTTTTTCTTTTCTCAAAAGCTTTGTATAATCCTAACCTGCAAAGTCCTCATCAAAGAGCTTCCCTGAAATTACCCTAGCTACCAAAAGCGTTTTTACTCAATGAAAAGCCTTGAAATGACTCAGCTCTAGTTATTTCAAAAGCCACAATTAACATCCAACTGTGAAAAACACAATAGTGACTTAAAACAAAATTTAACTGGTGATGTAAAAACAGGAGCAAAACCTCATAATGGAAAAAAAAAAAAAGAATTGCTGCCAAATGACCAAACTATAAAGAAGTCCATACACCTAATTTAGCCTATGGCTGAAGAACATTGCTACTTCCGTCAAGGACCAAGAACTTGCTTGATGGCAAATCTGCAAATTAAAAATCCAAACACCCGAACTTAAGCACCTTGAATCACCCAATGTTTTCTCTGCTTGCCAGTTTTGGCCATTATGAGTTGTTAGCTGAATATGCATGGGAAATAAAACAATTTAAGAACCTAACTCTAGCTTCAATCTTGGTCCTTTGATTATGATGCTTGTATGCATACTTTTTAACTTTGTGCTATAATACACTTTTCTATTAATTTAAAGTGGTCTCTATTCTATTTTCTACATTTTGTGGAGAATGCCACAGCCAAGTCACTTCAAAATTGCCCAGTAGAGTATGTGAAGTTTCTGAAGAGAAGGCCTGGACCTGTGTGTGCGTACGTGTGTGTGTGTGTGTGTGTGTTTTATCTGTAAAATGAGGGTAATAATGCCTATATCTGATTATCCCACACGATTTTTTTTTGTTCTTAAAAGTGATATTTTTTAAACTACTCTGTAAAAATGAACAGTGAATCATCATGGCTAAGCCTGGACTGACAGTGTTTTTGAACCTTTGCATAAGAGACCAACAAAGCTTTTTAAAATTTAAGTAGTTATCTCTTTTCTGAGAAGTGAAGATTTGAATTTCAGAGTCTGTAGTAAGTAGAATCCTCAGAAATATCTGGAACACACTGAAATCGGTAATTTCCTACCAATCAACCAATACATTAAAAGGAAATGAGACTTCCTTTGTAGTCAAGTTGGTTAATTTAGGACATT
Source organism: Neomonachus schauinslandi (assembly GCF_002201575.2). Taxonomy (NCBI): domain Eukaryota; kingdom Metazoa; phylum Chordata; class Mammalia; order Carnivora; family Phocidae; genus Neomonachus; species Neomonachus schauinslandi. The sequence continues at coordinate 107,406,034 of NC_058403.1, forward strand.
CAAGTACTTATCAAGTATGAGAATTGTATATTATTTTGCCTATTCTTTCCCTTTGCTTGAGATGAATTGTTACAGTTGTTACTTTTAATTTTTTTAATTTTTTATTTTTTTTTAAAGATTTTATTTATTTGACACAGAGAGAGAGAGAGCGAGAGAGGGAACACAAGCAGGGGGAGTGGGAGAGGGAGAAGCAGGCTTCCTGCTGAGCAGGGAGCCCGATGTGGGACTCGATCCCAGGACCCTGGGATCATGACCTGAGCCAAAGGCAGCCGCTTAATGACTGAGCCACCCAGGCACCCCAGTTGTTACTTTTTAGATTGTCATCCTAAAACAGGCCACATTGAGCTATCTCTGTGGATTTGTTCCAGTGAATGGAAATCAAGTTCTTCATGTACATAATGGAATAATGGCTAAGTAATTCCTGAGAAAGACAACTGACACCAAATCTTAAAACATACTTTTCAAATGGCTAGAAGCCATGGCTGTTATAAAGGCATAAAATCAACATATGTCAAAAATTTTATTTAAATCATTAATTTTATTAAAAAAATAAATCATTAATTTTATTTAACTCATCAATTAATGAGGAAACAAAACACATTAAAACTGGTTCAACTGGAGTTCCAGGAAGCAAACAAGCAAAAGCTCTGATCAGTAGTGTCTGCCAGTTTTTGTAGTACACGTACTCTCACCATGACTGATTTTAAACTACCAATGAGCAATCAGTGAGCTTTCAAAATTCCTATAAACTTAACAATTGGTTCTCATGAGCCAGTCTGAACTGGCTCCAGCTTACCACTGTTGTAGATATATGTGTGATTTAATAAAGGAATGTTAAGATAAGGTATGTAGATTATACAACCGGTTAATGTCTCAAGGAGAAATAAACTTTTAGAGTTTTTTTTCCACCTGACAGAAATTATTTGTATCTCTACTGAACAAAATCTATAACTTAACCTCTGCCCTTATAGAGTCGTAAAATAGCCCAGTCAGTAAAGTCAGCTCAATTTTACCCTGGAAGAACAGCTAATAATTTCTTTTGTCTTTTCCAGGTTATGAGTAATACTTTCTGATAGAACAGATTGTTAAATCTATAATGAATTAATGTACCTCTGACTCATTTTAGAAGTGTTAAGTTCCTTTACTATGCTGTGAGGTACTTGAAGAGAGGAAATCATTTTTAGACCTTGTTTCTGTAGCCCTCAGCAAGTATATGGGACCCTGGAAGTTCTCAATAAATGTTTGGTAAATTAATCGGTATAATTTTGTATGGAAAAAGTAGATGCTAATTTCTCAAAATGAAGAATCTCTTCCTCAGTCTTCTCCCTCCTTTTTGGATCCCTGCCAAGAAATAGGACTGAACCCAGTTATGGGTAAGAAATGTTCTCTGGTGTTGAGGGAAACTTTAAAGGCAGTGAAAACAAACATTTTAAAGGCAATGAAAAACATGGGATAAATGGTGAAAATGGGAGGTCATAAAATGATGTAACAATTTAAACTTATTATTGAAGCAGTTCTTTGAATTTTGACTTTGATTCGTCATGAGAGTATAATATATAGTGAGATTAAAATAGAAATTATAATTCTTAATGGGACAAGGCTGTTGAGGATTAAATTAACAAAAGAAGACAATTTTTTGGCCCAGAGTTGAAACACAATGGACACCAAGCTTATTATAACTAAAACTAAATAATCAAAACACAAAGCATTAGTTGGTCGTAACCTGGTACATAAGGTGATCACTGATAAATCTAATCTAAAGAAATGATGAGAGAGTGAAGACATTAGCACAATAGTTGGAACTAATGGGTGGAATGTGGTCCACCCATTCATTTACCAAAAATTTATTTAATGCATACTATATGCCAGGTATCATTTTAGTTTTAGAGATACAGTAATAAATAAAAAAGATAAGGTTTCTCTTTTTGTAGAGTTTACTTGCTAGTGTGAGCATATACAAAGTTTCAGAAGATGAGGACAATCCAGAAGACTCTGAGAAGGGCATGAATGAATCCCGCCAAGTAGGAGAATCAAGAGGGTGGTTTCTGAGAGGCCAGGTGAAGAGGATTTCAAGGAAGAAGGTGTGATCAACCAGCTACATCTAAGGCAGTCACTAGGTTAAACAAGAAATGACTGAAAACTGAGAAACTGTATTTAAAAATATTGAGGTCTTTGTTGAATTGACAAGAGGACTTTTGGTGGAGTAGTGATTAAAGCCTTATTGGAATGTTCAGGAGAGAATGGGAGAAGTGAAGACAGTGAGTTTGGCCAACTCTTTTTGGAGTTTTGCTTTGAAGTGAAGCAGAGGAAACAAAAGGTTATCAGAGTGTGATGTCAGGACAAAGGACAAGGGAGTTTCTTTGTATTTTTTTTTTTTAATTAAATAAAACGGGGGCATTATATGTTTAGATTTTGAGGGGAATGGCCCTCTGGAGAAGGAAAGATGATGATGCAGGAAAGAAAGAAACAAAGCCCTTGAAAAAGGAGGGAGGGGGTGAAATGTAGTGCAACACTGCTTATGAATGTATTTGCTTGTCTATAGTCTTCAGGGATTAAAAAATATTATAGCTATAGAGTTGTTAGTATATATAATATAATACAATGCAATACATTTATATTTTTTGACAATAGTAATAATCCATGTATTATTGTGAACCCTAAAGTTTGAGCTATTTTGCTATTTTTATTGTCAAATAAAATAGAGGAAAGTACACAAGATAAAAATCTAGAACCAAATGATTTATTACCATTTAGGTCAATAAATAAAACACTGACAGAAACCAGAAGTAACCACTGTGCCTTTTCCCAACCATATGCCCCCTTCTCTCCAAAAGTCACCACTTTCCTGACTTTAATGGTAATCATTTCCTTGCATTTCTTTATAGTTAAATCACACAGTATGAATCACTAAACACTATAATTTAGTTTTCACTTTCTTTAAAGATTTTGAATCAATGGAATCATACGTGTGTACTCTTTTTATATGGTTTCTCTTACTTTATGTTTTTGGGATTCATCCATGCTGTTTCTGTAGATTGTTCATCACCATTGCTTTTTAGTACTTCATTGGATATCATAAGTGTTATCTCCTTTCTTTTGCTTAAGGATATTTATTTTTTTTTTCTTTTTATGAATAGTACTGCTGTGAACAGTCTTGTACTTGTGTCCTGAAATGTGTTTGGTTTTGAACTGGGTATGTACGTAGGTATAAAATTGCTGGGTTATAGGGTGTATGTATCTTCAATTTTGGTAAACAGTGCCTGAGTATTGTTAAAATGGTTGTACAAAGTTACATGCTCATCAGCTTCTGTGTGAGAGTTCCCATAGTGCCATATTCTCTCAAACACTGTACTGCCTGTCCTTTTATCTTTTCTGGTGAATGAAGACTAGTATCTCATTGTGATTTTAAATTGCATTTTTCTGATGATTAATAAAGTTGCTCATCTTTTCATATGTTTATTTTCCCACTTGATGAAAAGCATTTTCTATTGATAGTGTTTTATATGAAAAGAACTTTGTAATTTTAGTGTGGCCATATTTATCAGTCTTTTTCTTTATAAGTAATTACTTTTATGTCCTAAAATCTTTTCCAACCCAGATACCATCAAAGATGTTCTTTTATGTTATTCTTTGAAGCTTTATTGTTTTATCTGTCTATCACAGTTCAATCTTTAATGCCTCTGGATTTACAAATAGTATCAATATATTGTGTATACAGTAAGGTACTAGTCAAATTTCTTTTTTTTTTCTATGTGGATATTCAATAAACTATTATCTATTGGATACAATACATGTATCGTTTACTGCTACTCTGCAGTGACATCTTTGTCATATACCAAGTATTCATTACAGGTGTACATGTATTTCTGGATTTCATATTGGATTCTGATTACCTGTTTATCGATTCTTTCACAAAAACCATGATTTCAGGGTACCTGGGTGGCTCAGTCGGTTAAGCCTCCAACTCTTGATTTCAGCTCAGGTCATGATCTCAGGGTCGTGAGATCGAGTCCTGAGTTGGGCTCTGCTCTGAGCATGGAACCTGTTTAAAATTCTCTCTCTCTCTCTGCCCCTCCCCTGGCTTGTGTGTGCATGCCCCCCCCCAAACAAAAACAAAAACAAAAAAACATGATTTCTTGTTACTGTAGCTTTATAATAAATCTTGACATTCAGTATAGGAATACTTTTCACCATATTTTCTATTTTAAGAATGCCTCAACTATTCTTTACTGAATATTTATGTATTTAAATAGCTTGACTATTTTTTACTAGTAAAGAATGTCTTTAATTCTTTGTTATCATACCTGCTCACTAACTCCAAACATCTAAGCATGTATATCCATGCCAGCTTTTCTAGGTTATCAACAGAAGTATTGATCCTATTCCACCAATACAAAAAGTGCAGGGATATATGTATATATATGTGTGTGTATTTATATGTATATACATGCATATATATGACAGATTTATATCATATAAATATATATCAGGTGTATGACATATTTTTAATGCTCAGAATACTTCAGACATCATTAGTAAAAGCTATAGTTTTTTAATAGTAAATTATTGTTTTTGACTTAGAAAGAAACTTAAGGTCTCATATTTTCTTTTTTCTTGTGTCAGCTTCCTAATATTTCCCCATCCATAAAAAATATTTTTTTTTTTAAAGAGAAAAAACCAAAGTCTGATTACTGGCTTATCTTAAGGGACAGGACCTCGTGTTGATAATATTTGTGTAGAAATGAAGAAAGGGAAAGAAAAGGGCAATGTCTGCATGCCCCTCTTTCAATTTAAGGTCAGAATATTGGGTGCTTCTGCCTTGACTTAGAAAATCATGATGAAGGCATAAAAGGCTCTTTTGTGAACTTAGTTATGAATTGTGGAACTCTAGTAAGTTTTGTTCTCTCTCACACAGACACATGTACACACATGCATCCTAAGGAAAAAAAAATGTGAATTTGATGGGTTGACTGAGTGTTTACTCTGTGCTCTCTATTTCAGCCCTCTCATGCCTACTTCCCTTCTTCAGCCCAAAGCATCCTGTAAGCCCCAGTGCCCACCTGAGTGCCCAGTCCATCTTTTTCATCTCTACCCCGTTCCCCGGCACAACACTGGTACCAAGGCATCCTGCCATGATAACAACATCTGGCAACAATTGCACTTTATATCAGATACAAGTCTCAGCCTTTGGCCTTTGACTCGGACTCTGACTAAAATTACATGAGTAACAATAAAAGAGATAAAAAAGAAGTAGCACCTTCCTACCTCTATAAACTCCTTCTTTCCTTTTTTTTTTTTTAAGATTTTATTTATTTATTTGAGAGAGAGAGAATGAGAGAGAGCAAGCACATGAGAGGGGGGAGGGTCAGAGGGAGAAGCAGACGCCCCGCCGAGCAGGGAGCCCCATGCGGGACTCGATCCCGGGACTCCAGGATCATGACCTGAGCCGAAGGCAGTCACTTAACCAACTGAGCCACCCAGGCGCCCATTCCTTTTTTTTGTTGTTGTTAAGATTTTATTTATTTATTTGACAGAGAGAGGGAGAGCACAAGCAGGGGGAGTGGCAGACAGAGGGAGAAGGAGAAGTATGCTCCCTGCTAAGTGAAGAGCCCGATGTGGGGCTCAATCCCACTACCCTGGGATCATGACCTGAGCCAAACGCAGATGCATAACTGACTGAGCCACCCAGGAAATTTTAAAATTTCCTGCCTCCATCTCACTGAGTTGGTAAATCAATTATTGAGTACAGTAAAATTATATCTAAAATATGAACAAGGGGCACTGAGTGTGTTCCAGATGAGATCCTTCTTAAGTAAATGAATATATTTTATGTTTTATAGTTTAGCTGGCCTGGGATCTTTCTGCTTTTCTGGGTTTTGGATGTTTGAGGTTATTAGGTAGTTGGTTTCTAGATAAGTGGAATAGTAACATGTTAGACTTTGAATATCTATCTCGTAGGCCTTTGTAAACAATCTTATTTGTGAACCAAGTAAACAAAACAGGGATTAACTGACATTTCTAATCATGAGAAGCTGACACTTCTAATCATGTTTCAAGGAAAAATAACTTAAAACATATTTAAAATATCGATTTCTTGACAGATTTACATGTCATTATAAAGCCTGACCTTAATAATCATCTTATCTTACTTTTTTAAATTTTTTAAAAATTATATTTTTAGAAAGAGAGTGTGTGTGTGCGAGAATGAATGGGAGTGGGGAGGGGCAGAGAGACAGAGAGAGAGAGAGAGAATCCCCAGCAGGTTCCACGCTTAGCTCAGAGCCCCATGTGAAGCCCGAACTTACAATCCTGAGATTATGACCTAAGCTGAAATCAAGAGTCAGATGCTTAGCCGACTGAGCCACCAAGGTGACCCCTAACAATCATTTTAAAACAAAATTTAGTCTTTAAGAAATTACTGGAAGTAAATAGAATATAATAGTTTGGGGAATAAGCCTGTCAAAATTAAAATGATAAATATTTTCTTTTATTAGAGTAAAAGCTCTGAGTTTATCTGAATTTAACATATCTCAGACATGGCATGTGACTGCATTTTCATTTCCCAAATTTAACTAGAGTATCCTGTGGATTCTCAAGGATGAGTTTATTTATTTATTTATTTATTTTTAAAGATTTTATTTATTTATTTGACAGAGAGAGAGACAGCGAGAGAGGGAACACAAGCAGGGGGAGCGGGAGAGGGAGAAGCAGGCTTCCCGCCGAGCAGGGAGCCCGATGCGGGGCTTGATCCCAGGACCCTGGGACCATGACCTGAGCCGAAGGCAGACGCTTAACCGACTGAGCCACCCAGGTGCCCCTCAAGGATGAGTTTAAAGCAAAATACCATCTCCTTGGTATTTCTCCATGAGGGTCTTTGAAAATGATTAGACATCATCAGAGTTTTCAGATATAGGTTTTGGGAAAGTAAGAATACTATCCAACAAAAGAAGCACTGACATATGTAAAAGAAGTCTTTGTAATCTCTACTAATGACCTAGTTTGATGTAAGGCCCATGTTATTTGTTTCTAGAATCATGATAGCTGGGTATTCTCCTTTCAGAGTTCAAAAAGGAAGCAGTTATTATAATGTTGTAGCTGAGATCCAGTAGTTTTTTTTTATTTGGGGAAGGAACTGCTGCTCAGAAAGGAAAATATCTATGCTGACTTTCTTCAAACCTGCAGAGATCTAAGTATATTGTGATACGAAGGAAGCCCGTTTTAGTTGAAATAAAGTATCTCATATTTAGAAAGACCCATTTAAAAAATCACGATTTCATCACTTACTAGCTTGGTTGCATTAAGGGTTTTAGTTACTCTCTAAAAGTCTTGATTTTTCACGTTGTAATGTGAATTATCACAACCTGTTTCATAGGAAAACCACACAGATTATGGCGTTGTAGAGTGTCTTAAATAACATGCCATTCACAAGTGAATTTAGTAACCATGTTTAAGAATGACCTGTGCTGCGAGCAGTAACTCTCAAGAATAAATGTTTTATTGGGTTCTTAAAAGATAACTAGTTACACACAATTGAGGCTTAAATTATTCCTATTTGTGGTAACAACAATAAACTTCACCAAGCATTCCACTTACTTCCCTATATTTCCTAGTGTCCTTGCAGTTAGGCAGAGCCTTGTGATTAGTTCTGGCCAAGGAAATGTTAGTTGGGTGACCTGAGTGACTTCCAGGGAGGAAGCAGTGAAAAAACAGAACGATTCAAGACTTTGCAGCTCCTCTTAGCCGTGCCATAGTAACTAAGATTACTGGGTTTTCGATGGTGAAGCTACATGATGGTGGAGTCCCTGAGTCCCTGCTTGACAATGTGGAATTGAGTCCCCCAACAACCTGCAATGAATGTGTAGTGTGAGCAGGAAATTAACCTTTGTTGTGTTAATCCATTAGGATTTAGGGCTTAATTTATTACAATGGCATAAAATAGCCCATTGTGAACAATACCCTGGTTTAGAGTGGCCACATTTTCAGATATATTTTCCCTTATGAGTTGTTAAATTTCTTTTAAAAGATTTTACTTATTTATTTGACAGAGAGAAACACAGCAAGAGAGGGAACACAAGCAGGGAGAGTGGGAGAGGGAGAAGCAGGCTTCCCGCCGAGCAGGGAGCCTGATGCGGGGCTCGATCTCAGGACCCTGGGACCATGACCCAAGCCGAAGGCAGATGCTCAATGACTGAGCCACCCAGGTGCCCCATGAGTTGTTAAATTTAATTAGTGGATTTAAAAATTTTTTTTATTGACATATATTGTTTCAGGGGTACAGTTCTGTGATTCATCAGTCTTACACAATTCACAGCGCTCACCATATCCTCCCCAATGTCCATCACCCAGCCACCCCATCCCTCCCACCCCCTCCACTCTAGCAACCCTCAGTTTGTTTCCTGAGATTAAGAGTCTCTTATAGTTTGTCTCCCTCTCTGGTTTTGTCTTGTTTCATTTTCCCCTCCCTTCCCCTATGATCCTCTGTCTTGTTTCTCAAATTCCTCATATCAGTGAGATCATATGATAATTGTCTTTCTCTCATAGACTTATTTCGCTTAACATAATATCCTCTAGTTCCATCCACATCATTGCAAATGGTAAGATTTCTTTTTTTTTTTTTTTTTTTTTTTTTTAAAGATTTTATTTTTATTTATTTGACAGAGATAGCGAGAGCAGGAACACAAGCAGGGGGAGTGGGAGAGGGAGAAGCAGGCCTCCCGCCGAGCAGGGAGCAGGGAGCCCGATGCGGGGCTCGATCCCAGGACCTGGGATCATGACCTGAGCCGAAGGCAGACGCTTAACGACTGAGCCACCCAGGCGCCCAAGATTTCTTTTTTTTTTTGATGGTGCATAATATGCTATAAACTGCTGCTATAAACTTTGGGGTGCAGGTGCCCCTTCTGATCACTACATTTGCATCTTTGGGGTAAATAACCAGTAGTGCAATTGTTGGGTCATAGGGTAGCTCTATTTTCTATTTTTTGAGGAGCCTCCATACTATTTTCCAGAGTGGCTGCACCAGCTTGCATTCCCACCAACAGTGTAGGGGGGTTCCCCTTTCTCCACATCCTCGCCAACATCTGTCGTTTCCTGACTTGTTCATTTTAGCCATTCTGACTGGTGTGAGGTGGTATTTCACTGTGGTTTTGATTTGTATTTCCCTGATGCCGAGTGATATTGAACACCTTTTCATGTGTCTGTTGGCCATTTGGATCTTTTCTTTGCAGAAATGTCTGTTCATGTCTTCTGCCCATTTCTTGACTGGATTATTTGTTTTTTGGTGTTGAGTTTGAGAAGTTCTTTATAGATCTTGAATACTAGCCCTTTATCTGATATGTCACTTGCAAATATCTTCTCCCATTCTGTCAGTTGTCTTTTGGTTTTGTTGACTGTTTCCTTTGCTGTGCAAAAGCTTTTTAACTTGATGAAGTCCCAATAGTTCATTTTTGCCCTTGCTTCCCTTGTCTTTGGCAATGTTTCTAGGAAGAAGTTGCTGTGGCTGAGGTCGAAGAGGTTGCTGCCTGTGTTTTCCTCGAGGATTTTGATGGATTCCTGTCTTACATTTAGGTCTTTCATCCACTTTGAGTCTATTTTTGTGTGTGCTGTAAGGAAATGGTCCAGTTTAATTCTGCATGTGGCTGTCTAATTTTCCCAACACCATTGTTAAGAATTAGGTTACATGCCCTGAGATTTCCAGATTAACAAATTTATGGAATAGTTATTAAGTATTATTCTGTAAGCTTTCATGTAACATTAACATGTTCAAAGGCCAGTAAAAATGAGGGTTAAGATCAGGAAAACCTGTAAGCACATTCTTGAGTGCATTAATGAGCATAGGTGACCACAGTAACACTGACAAAATAGGTTGGTTGCTAAAATTTATGGTTATATTTTGAGTTTGCATAGCATTTTGTAAAGTACCCAGTTCACTACTTATCTTCAGATTAAATTCTGGATCCAAGTGATGCTAAACTCTGTGGAGACACATCTAGGACTAGCATATTGAATTATAAATGGACTTGAACTTCAATTTTTTTTTTTTAAAGATTTATTTATTTATTTGAGAGAGCGAGAATGAGAGAGAGAGAGAGTACATGAGTGGGGGAGGGTCAGAGGGAGAAGCAGGCTCCTCGCTGAGCAGGGAGCCCAATGCGGGACTCGATCCCGGGACTCCGGGATCATGACCTGAGCTGAAGGCAGTCGCTTAACCAACTGAGCCACCCAGGCGCCCCTTGAACTTCAATTTTAAGTAGTTAAAATCCTCTTCCTGAAAGCAAAAAGGACCCTCAAAATACCTATTGTATTTATAAAAAGATAAAATTTCCATTAATACTTAAAGAAAGCTTCAAAGCAACTCAAAAACATTAATTAACTGAGCTTTGGAGCATGCCTATGAAGTAGGAAGAAACTATTTGTACCCTTTTTAGGCCAAGAAAAGGCAGAGGGTAGTAGCTAGATCACCTGAAGATAATTAATTTAGTAGTAAGATGAATAGGCTTTTATTTCTAGAAATTAGACCCCATGGGGTCTTCCAGCAGAAGATAGCAGTGCTGACTGTACCAGAGAAACCTGATCTCATGTCCCAACGCTGCTCCACTGATTTCCAATGTGATCTTGGACAAATTTACTTCCATGTAAATAGAATAATTGTATCTTAAAAGGTAACATATGACTTAAATGGCAATGTAGACAAAGCATTTCACATAGTGACTGACCCATTGCAGGCATATTGTAAATGGAGTATCTAATCTTTTATTTATTTACCATTTATTCCATTAAGAGAGCTAATCAGTTCACTTTTGAGGGTGCAGAGCAATCAAAACAGATGTCATCATTTTACCCATCAGGTAACTCTCAGTTGATATTGTTCTGAATGTACATGTGAACTATTTATTTAACAAACTGCACTCTCTAGGGTCCATCAGGTTTTACAGTTCTTCTCATATCTGATTCAGAGTCTCTGAACCAAAAGGAATCACTTTCAATTTACTGAGGATTAAGACAGACTCCCAATTTGAAAGCAACAGTGATCAGCAAAGATGCTTTAGAATTGTGACCACAAATCATTTATTTTACGATTCTATCCTTGATTTAAAACTTACATTATGGACTCAGGATCCCCATATGAAGAATCCTCAAAAGTCTAATTCCTTATTTGCTATTCTAGAGATACAAGCTAAAGAACTCCCATTCATGAAGTTACATTTTCAGGACTGGTTAGTTTAGGCACAATGCTGAGATATGGAAGGAAGAAACACTGTTTTTGTGACCAAAGTCATCTACTTTAATTAACAATAGATTAGGAAAAAGAATTTAGTGACATTTTGTTTCAAGCTTTAGGAAACCCTTCAGGCTATACATACTGTAATTGTACTGTAATTTTTATTTGAAGGGAAATTAAATTTTTAAAAAATTTTTAAATTAAAAAAATTTTAGTTGAAATATATATATATTTATATATATGTATACTTCATATATATATGTATATATATATATATAATATATTTGAGACAGAGCAAGAGGGAGAGAGATCACAGAGGGAGAGGGAGGAGAAGACTCTCCGCTTAGCAGGGAGCCCAATGCGGGGCTCGATCCCAGGACTCTGGGATCATGACCTGAGCTGAAGGCAGATGCTTAACTGACTGAGCCAGCTAGGTGCCCCTAGTTGAAGTATAATTGACATACAATCTTACATTAATTTCAGGTGTACAACATACTGATTTGACAAAAGAATTTTTTTATTTCTTGTTTGTTTGGGATTTTCTTGCCTCTTTCTTTGGTTTATTTTCCCTATGCTTATTCTTACAAAAATTTATTTTAGCTTTGTTTCCTCTAGTCTCCATGACGGAAGTCAGATTTAAAAGCTTTTTAACATAAAATTCCACATTACAGAGAAAGATCACAAGGTTATGTTAATCTATAAAGAAGAGTTGTAATTTATGTCTGTTATCTCCTCTGTGGCCTCCTGTCTAAATCACACACACTCTTTGGTTGACCTCAAACTCTTCCTTCCAATATACACTGTAATTCTGTAATATAGCTCTTTACTTTCTCTATAAATAGAAAGCAAAGCTCTTGCCAAATAATACAGACTCTGCTGTGGTTGTGAGATCTGTGGAGATTAGGGGAACCCAAGGTCATCTATTCAGACACCTATTTTGCCCATAATGAAATTGAGACACAGATCATAATGGTATCCAAAGACCAGCAGCCAATGTGAGGCAAAGTTGAGATTTGAACTATCTTTACTTTTGGGAAAAGAAACAAAAGAGCATCTACTCTACAACTTTATTTTTATTAGTAGGACTGTATGTTGTTGAAAAGATTTAGTTTGTTGGAGTGACATTAGCAAAATGGTGGCTTAAGAATTTCTACCCCTCATCCTCCTCTAACCTCCACCAGAAACATCAATTTGAACAAGTATCTGTGCATAAAAATACCTTCACAAGAGCCAAGGATTCCAAGTGAAGAATTACAACACCTGGGTAAAGCACAGAAATAGGAAAGGACAGGTTAAGGAGGGTAGAAAAAATAGATTCACACTACCCCCTTTACCCCAGCCTGGGCAGAGAGAGGCAGAGAGAGAGAAACCTTTCCCATAGAGGACAGTAAAATGTGCCAGGTTTCATGATGGATTCCAAATCCAGCCAGCCCTAGCATCAGGCCAATTCCTACAGCCCTAGATGATTCCCTGTGGGCTCTCATGAACCCAGGCGCCTGCTTATCCTGGTGCTTGCTGCCTCCAGGAACACCACAGGTGTCCACTAGCTCTTTTGGCCTCAGGCAGCTCCAGTGGCCCCAGATGGCATCCTTGGCACCAGTCCATTATCTCACCTGAACCTGTCAACTCCAGCAGCCCCAGGTAGCTCCTGCAGCCCTAGCAGCTCCCATGAATCCAGGCCCCTGGCTCATCCTGTGCCTGTCAGCTCCAGCAGTACCAGGCTTCTGGCAGGCCCCTGTGCATCTGGGCCCTAGAGTCATCCTGTTGCTTCTGGCTCCTGTGGCAGCTCCTGTGGCAACAGGCTACTGGGAGGCTCCTGTGAACTCAGCCCCACATCTCAATCTGGCACCTGCCAGCTCCAGCAAACCCAGGTATCTCCCGTGGCCCCAGGTTATATTGTTAGTACCAGGTTCCTTGAGAGGGAGGTCCTGTGAATCTAGGCCATTGGCTCACGCCCAGAACTTCTGGCTCCGGCAACCCCAGGCACCTGCCATGACACCCAGCAGCTTCTTTGGTTCTCAGAGAGCCCCTGTGAACCCAGGTTTCTGGCCTGCACAGGCACTGGCCCGGGCCAATAACCTGGACAGCTTAGTATCCACAGGTGGCTTCCACAGCTCCAGGCAGCTTCCTTGGCTCCAGGCTCCTGGAGGACTCCTATGAACACTGCCTCCCAATCCATTCCAGTATCTTCCAGCTCCTACAGACCCAGGCAGATCCAATGACCCCAGATTCCCAGCCTACCCCACTACCAGCTGATTCCCATGGCACCAGGTACCTGCAAGACCCTGTGAGCCCAAGTTCCTAGCTCACCCCAGCACTGGGCCTCTCTTCTGTTCCTGGGTGGTTCCTATGGCCTCAGGATCCCAATCAGTGCCCATGAATGCAGGCTCCAGTGGGGCACTTGTGAACCCAGGATTCTGGTAGAGTCCAACACCAGGTTGACTACTGCCATCCCAGGCTTTTGACCCATCCCAGCAGAAGGCTGCGTAAAAAGTCCACTGTAAGCATACCTGTGGACACCATCAGACTGCCCTCCCAGAATCTCTGGATAAGCTGACTGGTGAAGAGCTTTGTTTGTGAAGGCACTTCATAAAGACTGGAAGAGGAGCCTATATCCATAAATGTGTACATACAACTGTAAGTCCACAAAGATCATGAAAAATCCAGGAAACATGACACCACAAAAGAAAACTAAGAAAATTCCAGTGACTGACCCCCAAAGAAATGAAGGTCTCTAAACTGTGTGACAAAGAATTTAGAATAATCCTCTCAAGGAAACTCAATGAATTACAAGAAAACACAGAACTAAATGAAATGAAGATAACAATGCCTAAACAAAAGTTCAACAACAAAAAAGAAACCATTAAAAAAATCAAGCAGAAATCCTAGACTTGAAGACTGCAATGACTGAACTGAAGAATTTAGTAAAAATCTTCAACAATAGACTTGACCAAGCAGAAGAAAAAAATAGAGAACTGAAAGACAGGCCATTTGAAATCATACAATCAGAGAAGCAAAAAGAAAGAATGAAAAAGCCTATGTGAATTATGCAATACTATTAAAATTAAAATAAACAATCTACATATTATTGAAGTCCCAGAAGGAGAGGAGACAGAGAAAAGAGCAGAAAGCTTATTTAAAGAAATAATGGCTGAAAATTTCCCAAATCTGGGGAGAGATTTTAGATACTTCTAGATAAGTTCAAGAAGCTAATATGTCATCCTCAAATTTTAGTCCCCAAAGATCTTCTTCAAGATGTATTATAATAAAACTGTCTAAAACCAAAGACAAAAGAGTCATCCTGTTGGATGACAAAAAGAAAATTTAAAAAGCAGGAAGTGAAATAAAATTTCTCATATGTAAGGGAAACCCTATAAAACTATTAGCAGACAGCTCAGCAGAAACTTACAGGCCAGGAGAGAATAGGATGATACACTGAAAGTGCTGAAAGAAAAAAACTGCCAATTAAAAAACTTTACTCAGAAAAGTTGTCATTCAGGGGTGGAGAGATAAGGACTTTGACCAATAAATAACAGCTGAGCGAGTTCATCATCACAAGACCTGCTTTATAAGAAATACTGAAACTTCATCAAATAGAAGATTAAAAATGCTAACTAGTGATAAGAAAACATGAAATATAAAGCATGCTGGTAAGACAAGTATGTTATAAGATTAAAAATATTCCAATACTGAGGGCAGTGCTCCTTCTTTCACTCCAGGCATAGGGGAGTCTCCTTTAATCAAAATGTAAATAAAATCCAGGGCATGACAACAATAACCAAAATGTCCAGGATAAGATTTTTTTTTTTTAATCACGTTTACCAATAACAAGGTAAATCTCTATTTGAGTGAGAAAAGATAATCAACAAATGTTAAGACCAAGAAGATACAGATGTTCGAATTATTCAACTAGGATTTTAAAGCAGTCATTCTAAAAATACTTCAATGAGCAATTATGGACATACTTGAAACAAATGAAAGACTAGAAAATCTTAGCAAAGAAATGAAAGATGTAAAGAAGAACCAGATTCAAGTTTTAGAACTGAAAAATACAATGATTGAAATTAAAAGGTCAATGGATGGGCTCAAAAATATATACAATACTGTAATATTGTGTGTTAATCACTGAACTCTAGCATAAAAGTTTAAAGGAGAGGGCGCCTGGGTGGCTCAGATGGTTAAGCATATGCCTTCGGCTCAGGTCATGATCTCAGGGTCCTGGGATTGAGTCCCACATCGGGTTCCCTGCTCAGTGCAGAGCCTGCTTCTCCCTCTCCCTCTGCCATTCCCTCTGCTTGTGCTCTTCTCTCTATCTCTGTGTCGAATAAATAAATGGAATCTTAAAAAAAAAAATTTAAAGGAGAAAAGTATAAAAAATAAGTATAGCTACAATAATTTATTAATGGACACAAAATATAAAGAGAGGGAAGTTATGACATAAAAAACATAAGTTACGGGGGAAGGATAAAAGGGTAGTGTTTGTATGCAAAGTTAAGTTATTATCAGTGTAAAATAGACATATCTATAAAGTGTTTTATGTAAGCCTCATGGTAACCACAAAGCAAAAACCTACTGTAGTTTTGTGAAAGATAAAGAGAAAGGAATCTAAGCATAGAGAGTCATCAAATCATAAAGGAAGAGAGCAAGAGGAACAAAGGAACAGAGGAATTACAACAAAGCCAGAAAACAATAAACAAAATGGCAGTTGTAAGCCATTAACTGTCAATAATTACTTCACATGTAAATGGACTAAATTCTCCAATCAAAAGGCATAGAGTGGCTAAATGGATTAAAAACAAAACTCAATTATATGCTGCCTATAAGAGACTCACTTTAGCTTTAAGGACACACATAGACTCAAAGTGAAAGAATGGAAAAAGATATTCTGGGCAAATGGAAAAGAAAAGAGAACAGGGGCAGCTATATTTATATCAGATGAAATAAACTTAAAGTCAAAATATTAACAAGACGGGTGCCTGGGTGGCTCAGTGGTTAAGCATCTGCCTTCAGCTCAGGTCATGATCTCAGGGTCCTGGGATCGAGCCCAACATCAGGGCTCCCTGCTCTGCTGGGAGCCTGCTTCTTCCTCTCCCTCTGCCACTCCCCTCTGCTTGTTCTCTCTCTCTCTGTCAAATAAATAAAATTTTTAAAAACAAACAAACAAAACAAAATATTAACAAGGACAAAGAAGGTCATTATGTAATGATAAAGAGATGAACTCATCAAAAGAATATATAACAATTATAAATATATATGCACCCAACATTGGAGTACCTAAATATATTAAGCAAGTACTAACAGATTTGAAGGGAGATATAGACAACAATACAATAATACTAGGGGACTTCAATGGATATTATATCCACACAGAAAATCAATAAGGAGACATTGAACTTAAACTATACCTTAGACCAAATGTACCTAACAGTCATATACATAATATTCCATCCAACAACTGCAGAATACACATTCTTCTCAAGGGTACAGGCAACATTCTGCGGGATAGATCATATGTTAATAAGCCTTAGCAAATGTAAGAAGATTGAAATCATACCTAGTATATTTTCTGAATACAATGGTATGGAACTAGAAATCAGTAACAGGAGGAAAACTGGAAAATTCACAAATAAATGGAAATGAAACAACACATTCTTAAACAATCTATAGGTCAAAGAAGAAATCAAAAGAGACATGAAAAATTATCTTGAAACCAACAAAAATGGAAACACAATGTATCAGAACTCATGGGATGCAGGAAAAGCAGTTATAAGAGGAAGTTTATTTTTTTTTTAAGATTTTATTTATTTATTTCAGACAGAGAGAGAAGAGGAAGTTTATAGTGATAAATGTCTACATTAAGAAAGAAGAAAGATCACAAATAAACAATCAAACTTTACACCTCAAGGAGATAGAAAAGAAGAACAAACTAAGCCCAGAGTTAGCATAAGGAAAGAAATAACAGAGATCAGAGCAGAAGTAATTGCAATAGAGATCAGAAAAACAACAGAAAAGATCAATAAAGATAAGAGCTGGTTTCTAGAAAAGATAAAATTGATAAATTCTTAGACTAACAAAAAAAAGATGTAAATAAATAAAATGAGAAATGAAGAGGAAACATTACAACTGAGAGCACAGAAATACAAAGGATCATAAGAGAGCACTATGGACAATTATACACAAATTAGATAACCTAGAAGAAATGGATAATTTCTAGAAACATTCAACCTACCAAGACTGAATCATAAAGAAATAGAAAATTTAAACAGACTCATAATATCAGTAATTAAAAACCTTCCAACCAAGAAAAGCCCAGGACCAAAGGGTTTCATGGTGAATTCTACTAAATATTTAAAGAAAAATTAATGCCAATTCTTCTGAACTCTTCCAAAAAGACGAAGATGAAGGAACACTCCCAAACTCATACTTTGAGGCCAGCATTACCTTGATAACAAAGACAGTTAAGAACACTACAAGAAAAGAAAATTTTAGGCCGGTATCTGTGGTGAATATAAATGCAAAATTTCTCCACAAAACATTAGAAAGCAAAATTCAGCAGTACATTAAAAGGATCATACTCCAAGATCAAGGAGTATTTATCCCTGAGATGCAAGAATGATTCAACTTATGCAAATTAATAAATGTGATATACCACCCTAATAGAAAGATAAAAATACTATGATCACCTCAATAGATGAAGTAAATGCGGTTGATGAAATTCAACATCCATTCAAGATAAAAACTCCTAACATATTATGTATAAAAGAAATTACATCAACATAATAAAGGCCATATATAAGAAACCCATAACAAACATCATACTCAACAGTGAAAGTTTGAAAGTTTTCTCACTAAGATCAGGAACAAGACAAGGGTGCCTACTCTCAGCACTCCTGTTTACTACTACTGGAAGTCCTAGGCAGAGCAATCAAGCAAGAAAAAGAAAAAAAGGCATCCAAATCAGAAAGGAAGAAGTAAAACTGTCTGTATTTGCAAATAATATAATCTTATATAGAAAGAACCTAAAGACTACACCAAAATCTATTAGAACTAATCAACAAATATAGTAAAGTTGCAGGGTACAAAATTAACATCCTAAAATGAGTTGCATTTCTGTACACTAACAAGGCACTATCTGAAAAAAGAAATAAACATTCTCATGTACAATAGCATTAAAAAATAACACAGTTAGGCATAAATTAAACCCAGGAGGTAAAAGATCTGTACCCTGAAAGTTATAAGACATCGAGGAAAAAAATTGAAGAAGACACAAATAAATGAAAAGACATTCCATTTTCATGAATCAGAACTTAATATTGTTAAAATGTCCATACTACTCCAAAGCCATGTACAGATTTAATGTAATCCCTATTAAAATTCCAATGAAATTTTTATGGAAATAGAAAAAAAAAAGCCTAAACATGGCATAAACATAGACCACAGAACTGAATGGAGAGCCCAGAAATAAACTCTTGCATGTACAGTCAACTAATATTTAACAAGGGAGCCAAGAAGACTCAATGAGGAAAGGATAGTGTCTTCAATAACTGGTGTTGGGAAAACTGGATAACCACATGCAGAAGAATTAAATTGACCCCCTCCTCATACCACTCACAAAAATTAATTTGAAATAGATTAAAGACTTAAATGCGAAAAATCCTAGAAGAAAACTAGGGAATAATCTACTTGACATTGGTCTTGGCAAGGACTTTTTGGATTTGACACCAGAAGTACAAGCAAGGAAAGTAAAAATAAACAAATGAGACTACATCAAATTAAAATGCTTCTGCTTTTATTAAAAGAAACAATCCGCAAAACAAGGCAACCTACAGAATGTGAGAAAAATCTTTGCAAACCATCTATCTGATAAGAAGTTAATATCCAAAATATGTAAGGAATTCATACAACTCAATAGCAAACAAACAAACCAAAATCCAAAAGCAAAAACAAAAACCCAAATAACCCAATCTGATTAAAAAATGGGCAAGGACCTGAACAGACATTTTCCCAAAGAAGACATAATACATGGCCAACTGATACATGAAAAGATTCTCAACATCACTAATCAATCATCAGGGAAATGCAAATTGAAATCACAATGACCTATCATCTTACAACTCTTAGAATAGCTATTACCAAAAAGATAAGCAACAACAGTCTTGACAAGGCTGTGGAGAAAAGAGAACTCTTGTGCACTGTTGGTGGAAATGTAAATTTGTGCAGCCACTATGGAAAACAGTATGGAGTTTCCTCAAAAATTAAAAATAGAACTACCATATGATCTAGCAATTCCAGTTCTTGGTATATATTTTTAGGAAATCAAAACACTATCTTGAAGAGACAACTGCACCCCCCCTGTTCATTGCAGTATTATTCACAATAGCCAAGACATGGAAACAACCTAAGTGTCCATCAACAGATGAATAGATAGGAAAATGTGGTACACATAGGTAATGGAATATTATTCAGCCTTAAAAAAGGAGATCCTGTCTTTTGAGACAACATGGGTTGACCTTGAGGACATAATGCTAAGTGAAATAAGTCAGATAGAGAAAGGCAAATACTTATGTTTTCACTTATATGTGGAATCTGAAAAAGCTGAACTGGAAATAGAGAGTAGAATGGTGGTTGCCAGGGACTGGGGGTGAGGGAAACAGAGAGATGTTGGTCAAAGGGTACAAACTCCCAGATATCAGATGAATAAGTTTTGGGAATCTAATACAATGTGGGGAGTATAATAAACAATATTGTATTATATACTTGAAACTTGTTGGGAGAGTAGATTTTAAAAGTTGACACCACAGAGGCGCCTGGGTGGCTCAGTGGTTAAGCATCTGCCTTCGGCTCAGGTCATGATCCCAGGGTCCTGGGATTGAGCCCCATATCGGGCTCCCTGCTCGGTGGGGAGTCTACTTCTCCCTCTCCCACTCCCCCTGCTTGTGCTCCTTCTCTCGCTATCTCTCTCTCTGTCACATAAATAAATAAAATCTTAAAAAAAAAAACATTAAGGAAATCAACTTAAAAAAAAAAAAAGTTGGCACCACACACACAAAAAAACGGTAGTCATGTGATGGGATAGAGGTGTTAAATAACCTTATTGTGGTACTTATTTTGTAATATATATGTGTATCAAATGATCACATTGTATACCTAAATTTAATATGTTACCTGTCAATAATATTTCAATAAAGCTGGGGTGAAAGAGAAAGATTTAGTTGGTTGGGACTGATCCTCTGACTGATCATTACTCAAATGTACTGAATAGGCAGTAAATGTAATACCATGGGTCTCCTTCACATTTAGTGCACTCGGCCTTATAGAGAAGACTCTAGACAGTAAATACTGCATACTCTTACATAATCTCATGTAACAGGAAGATCCTTGATCTTACATATTTTTATTTGAACTTGGCAAGAAATTTAGCATTGGGCAAACTCAACAACAGTGGTTCATATAATATAGTATGGGTCAAATTGATAATAGAAGATTCCTAATTTGCTTCATGTAAAATTTTGTGTGCAATTAGCTGAGTAGAGAAAAACTGTCTTCTTCAACCAATCCCATATCTTTCTTATTTCTCAAGAAAAACTGCTTGAATATTCAGAAGTTTCTCAAGACTGAATGCATCTTGCAGACAGTTTGTGTCTAACAGTTGGCAAATTTTATGAGACACTAATTTGAGAAAAGTCCCCAATTTTAGTCCTCAGATCTCAATGCTGCTTGCAGTTCTGTTCTTCTGATATGCAAAGCCAAACTGTCAAAGCAGATTCTGAACATTTGGGCAGTGTTCCTGATAGGAGACAATCTTTTCACTTGAAAGTGGAACTGAATCTATATTTAAACAAGAGATGTGTTATTTTTATAATAGGTTGTAAAAAGTAAATACCCTTTCCGTGGTATTTAAAAATATTTAAGAAGCCTCCTTCTCTCAAATAAAATATTTCTCAATATTAAAGAAAAAAATCAGATATTAGTGATAAAGCAAGCTACACAAATGATTTCAATGTTGGCAGTGGAGGCCTTTATTTAAATCTGATAATGTACTGTGATTATCAGACAAAAATAGTACATACAGTAAAATGAAATATTTTTCCTGTCCTGGGAATCCTTTTGAAATAAAATATTTTACTTCTTCACTGTATTTTCACTTCCATTTACCACTCTACCTAACAGAACCTGGAAAAAAGAAATTATATAACTTAAAAATGTCAAGCAAAGATATAAATGTAAGGTCAATTACATCTATTAGATTATCCATGTTGTTTCATCAATTGCAAATCACACTTTTGAGTTCTGGTAGACATCATTTCTCTGTCTTGTTTGCTCTGGTTCTATCATGCAGCTAGGAATCTGATATATTAATTGTAGTTAAGCCCTTACTTTAGACTCAGCTCCAGGAAATTCGACTTTTGTTGTTTTCTCTGTGCTCCAAGATCCTTATTTTGGTTGCTTAGGAAGTGAAGTCTTAACTACTCAGTAGTAACATGTTTTTGCTTTGAGCCTCAGTTCCAAAAACTGGGTCCCCTACTAGCTTTCAACACTCCCAAAGGCTCTCAAACTGCCTCCCTGCATTTAAATGCTCTTTTTAACACCTAATTCCTGCTTCCCCTCACGGGAAGGGTCAGCGCATGCGTGATTTTGCCTGCGCTGCTCTGGTGTTTCCCCACAGTTCAACCCTTCCATGTCACGGTTTGGTAAACTGCGCGAGGATTTTGGCAGGGGCGGATTTCAGATGTGTGAACTGCTGATTTTCGACAATGAAATCTTTCGTGGGAAGCTGCTGACATATTACTCTCTTTTTACTATTTCCAAGGTAGGAATTTCAGGCTTCTTCGAAACTGCACTTCCTCCCCTTCAAGGTACCTGGATGTAGGGAGGAGGTTTAACTGGAAAAAGAGGTGCCCTCGCTGTCTTAGAAGTGTGCTTTTGTTCCTAGTCTCATCAGGACATTTTGTTCCTAGTCTCACATGTGTATCTGTGGACTCCCTCACTTACCTCTCTCCCCACCCACCCCGCAGTTTGCTGACTATACCCCAGTGTCAAGCACGTATCTACTTACTACTCACACTGCTCCTGCACTATTTGAAGATGAGGGTTATTTTCTCATTATGAAATATTTCATGCAGATATGATGACATATATGAGAGGCATAATAAATCATAGTGAAATGGCCACCTGTCTACCCACCATACAGGTTTTAATAATAAATATTTCATTATCTGGCAATAAAATTCATAAGAAACTCACACATTTTTTTTAATCAACATAATGAAGTACTTAATATAAAAGAGAAAGCAAAATAAAATGTGCTTCAATCTGTAAATGTTTGAGCACATGTATATTACAACTGCCAGGAAGCAGTTACATTCTTCTTGCATGCTTAAAATAAATTTGTTTTGATATAGGATACATAAGATCAAAAGTCATTTCATATAGGAATAGAGGTAAGGATGGACACGCTAAATAAATAAGCAAATTAAGTTCTGTAAGTAATTATAGACCAAGGGAAAGAAGAGGTGGAAAACAAGTAGAGAAAACTCGCCAAGGCAAAATATAGACTGCCAAAGTGGAGAAAATAAGAATCATAGTCTCTCAAGTGATATTCTGAGCTGGATTTGAAGCTGTAGTGTGAAATTTACTCCATTTGTTACAGTTAAGGATACTGCCATAAGCACACTGTATGCTGAAACCCTTTTCAATTACATATGTAGCTGGAAATGCTAGAATATTTTGAGTGGGAGGAATGTGCAAGTAAAACATGAGTTTTTAAAATGTCTTTGTTCCATTTATTTATTTATTTATTTTATTATTTAAAAAAAATTTTTTTTTTTTTTAAGATTTTATTTATTTGCGAGAGAGAGAATGAGAGACAGAGAGCATGAGAGGGAGGAGGGTCAGAGGGAGAAGCAGACTTCCTGCTGAGCAGGGAGCCCGATGCGGGACTCGATCCCGGGACTCCAAGATCATGACCTGAGCGGAAGGCAGTCGCTTAACCAACTGAGCCACCCAGGCGCCCTGTCTTTGTTCCATTTAGACTTCCCTCTCTGTAAGATCTGTTACATTACTGAACTTTTAGAGTAATTTCTTATAAAAATGTTTTAGGATTATTATGTCTTAAAATACCACCAATTTATATTTGTAAGAATTTAGTTCAGCAAGACAATTGGAAGTCTAATAAGGCCAATAGTGCATACCTCATCATGAATTTCTGAAATGCCCTGGACGAGGGTGTTACTACCCATATTAAGAACTCTGAATTCCTCTGTGTTTCTTTTGCCATCATTCTTGCCATCCTGCATTCTTGTCAAATGCTACCCTGGACTTTGTGTTTGCAATTCTCTTGGTTTTCATGTAGTTTTATTGCATTCCTAAAAATAAAACTAGTTTTGGATATTTATGAAATTCAGATATATGTAATATCATACTATATATATTATTTTCTGGCATCTTGGTTTATGTCATACATGTTTGTGTTTATGGGAATCATCCATGTTGATGCTTGTAGCTCTAGTTAATTCATTTTGACTGACAGGATTCTATGGAATGAATATATATCTATTCTCTGATCTGTGGGTGTTTGGGTTGTTTTCAGGGCTTTGATTTTTGTTATAAAAGTATCCTTATTAACATTCTGTTACATGTCTCCTTATGACATACATGAGAGCTTTTCTAGGGTGTATATTTAGGAATAAAATGCATAGGTTATGAAGGAGGAGTAGCCTCATATCTAACTTTAGAAGCTAATGCCAAGTGTTGTTTTTTTTTTTTTCAAAGTGATCGTACTAATTTACAGTCTTACCAGTATTTATGTATGTTCCTGTTGCTATACATCTTAACCAACACTTGGTCTTGTAAGACTTTCTAAATTAATTTTTTATTGAAGAATAATTGACATACATTGTTGTGTTAGTTTCAGATGTGCAACATAGTGATTCAATGTTTATATACATGACAAAATGATCACCAGGACAAGTCTGGGTACCATCTGTAAGACTTGTATTTTTGATAATACATGATATGAAATGGTATTTTGTAATTTAAATATTCATTCCCTCAAGTACTAATGGTATTGTCTTTTAAAATGAGTATGAGCTATTTGAGTTTTGTACTTTTGTTTGTACCTTTTGCTCATTTATTTATTTAGTTTTTTGACTGCTTTTCAATTCCTTGTGTGTTCTGGATATGCATCCTTTGTTGTCTAAGTGGGTTGCATATATCTTCTCCCAGGTTTGGCTTGTCTTTTCATTTACATTATGATGTCTTTTGATGGACAAAATTTCAATTTTATTTAGTAAAATTGATCAAACTTTTAATAAAAATGATTTCAGTGTTGGTGTTTTGTTTAAGCAACCATACCCTTCTGCAAGGTGACAAATTCTCCAATTTTTATTAAAGTTTAAAAACTTTGTCTTTCCTGCTTAAGCCATGAATCCATCAAGAATTCATTTTTGTGCAAGGTATAAAGTAATCAATTGTCTCCTCACCATTCACTGAGTATCATTCTTTCCCCTCTGATGTGCCATTCAGCACTGTCATATTAGGGATATTACACAGGAATGTATATGTGTTTCTGCTTTATATTTAACTGCATTCATCTGTTTAGCTCTGTAACAATGACACACATTTTGAATACTAGAGATTTTTAATATGTCTTGATATTTTCTAAACCCCTCAAATATTCTACTTGCAAAGTATCTTAGTGAATATTGGACTTTAGCTCTTCTGAATGCATTTTATAATCCATTAATCAAGTTTAACCTTAATATGTTTTTATTTATAGAAGTCCTATTTAGCCCTTTTCCAGATCTGTCCCATCATATTTGATGGTCTCTTGTTCCTAATTCATGCTTAGAATTATTTCTCTTATCTCTTTAAATATATTAAACTTATTTTTTTGGTTGATTCCAATATCTGACTTCTCTGTAGATCTGATTCTTTGTTTCTACAGACTCATGTTCATTTTTTTCCTTACCATGCTTTGCATAGATCTAAGATGGGCCACAGTCTCGTCCCAGCACAAATTTGGGGAAACAAGATATTGCACTGATTCTTTGCAACTTCTCAGCTACTAGGTTAGAATTTCTTGATGTGTTTTCTAGGTTTTATTTTGTATATTTGGTCCTCTTTTGTTCTAATTTCTATGTGCCAATATGATTTCAAATTTACACACTATTTGATATTTGTTTTTCTTTTGATTGGTATATTGGGCTATTGATAGTATTGAATGAATGAATGCATGTGAAGAATGAATATAGCCTAGTATACAGTAACAACTCAATAAGTATACATTATCATTAGCTCTGTTTTTCTTCCTCTAAGCCCCAGGTACTGAATCTTTCACAAACTTGATATCAAATAAGGATGTGGATTGATTGATGGGTGTTGAATGTCTGGTCCCTGTAACCCACTCCAGAAAGTGAAGATGAACTACTGGAGAGGAAAAGGTTCAGTGTACTTTGTACAAAGAAGGGCCACCTATAGGCTCAGATATATCTTAAGTGTGATGGCTGCCTCAGGGCAATCTGCCCATGTAATGATGCTCTTCTACATTCCCAGGAGGTCTGAGGTGTCAGGGCAGTGGGGAATGCAGCAGGGAGAAAGAGAGAAACATTAGGTCCTCTAGAAAGTACATAGGTTGTTATGGTAATTTTTACCATGTTTTACCCTTAAATTTAGTCTCAAAAGAACAGATGAATCATCTTAACCATCTTTTCCTCCCTTTACTTCCAAAGAGATAAAATCATGAATTTAGGTTAGTCTTAGTTTATTTTGTTTAGAGTATTGAGAGATAGTGTGTGTGATTTAAATGTAATGAGAAATGCCCGTTTTTTTTTTCTTAGCCTAAATTTAAACATTTTAGATGAAGTTAAACTTGGAAATGTAATTAAAAAAAAAACTTTTTTATTTTTAAAATATTTCTCCTGATATCCCCTTTCTTTTGATTCTCCAGGAGCTACTTGCTTTGGGATTAGTCATTTCTTCTGGTGTTTTGAAACTCTAGGTCCTCACTAAAGCCAAAGGATTTTCAGCTCCCACTTTTTTTCATCACTAGCTCAACTGGTAATTTTCTTGGGGATTATCATATACTACTACTGTTAAAATATTCATTACACATTGAATCAGACCTCTCAGTATAAAATTATTCTGAATCTACCAATTAGTCAAGGTGAGACATTTAGCATATTACATTACTTTTACTTAGTTTTATTACTATTAATTACTTAGCTTATTATACCTGAACAATTTTTAGATCCTTTAATACAAAAATCTCTGCTTTTTGTACCTTAAGAATCTGCTTACATTTCCTAACTTTGTGCTTCATTTGTTCTTCTTTCTCTATTTTCTTGAAGTGTAAAGTTAGGTTGTTTTTTTGAGATTTTTCTTGTTTCTTGAGGTTTAAATTTATAATGTTTAAGCTTACTGCTGTGGTTTATACTTCACTCATGCATGTTGCACACATTGCAAAAAGAGTTGCAAAACAAGAATTTTCTAAAGATGTTTTGTTTGTGAAAACAGTGTTGGAGAAGACTAATTTTGTAGTAAAGAATTGCCCAAATAAGTGGATGCCAGGGTCAACACCTCACTTTCTCCCCCATTAATTTGCTGATTTATTCTTATTCCCCTAGTTATATGGAACGATCTCTTTAGTTCTTCTCTTAGGACAAAGACTTTGAGATTTGTGCCTGAATCTGGGCTTATATTTGAAGGGGTCTGGAACTTAACAATGAAGGGATGGTATCTTGGAACTCACTTCTCTTTCAAAAAATATCAGATTTGAAGAAGGACAGAAATTGCTTTTAAATGAATAAATATCTTTTAACTGAATTCTTAAAACTACCTTTACTAACAATCACAGGAGAACTTACCATTTATTGAGATATATCATTTTTGTTAAATTATGACTAAATGCGGTACTTTTTTTTTTTTAAGATTGAAATTGAAAGAGAGCACAAGCAGGGGGAGCGGCAGGCAGAGGGAGAAGCAGACTCCCCACTGAGCAGGGAGCCCGGTGTGGGACTCGATCCCAGGACCCTGGGATCATGACCTGAGCTGAAGGCAGACGCTTAACCAACTGAGCCACCCAGGCGTCCCTGCAGTGTTCTTTAGTAAGGTAAATGTTTGCATTATGGGTTAATCTTGAGATTGAGAAAACACTGGCAAGAGGAAATAGGAATTTGTCGGGGTGCTTTCATGTCTTTTGATTACAGTATCTTCCAGTCACCTCTCTGAGGTGTTGCCTGTAGTTTTCATTCCACTACCTAGATAGGAATTTTACCAAGATTGATCCTGTTTATCCAGTGTCAGTTCAGGAGCCTCACTCATCTCCTCGCCAGCTACCTCAGGGCTTCTGTATATGGAAATGCCTTTGAAATTATCATCCCCATGTAATCCAGTGTGGTGAAGTTGTGTATTTAAACACTGACTGCAATCTCCTGTAAGAAATACTTTGTGTGTAATAGTGTACACACATGTGTGTACTCACTGCAACTGAAACAAAATGTCAAGAAACAGGCATAATTTTACTATTTAAAAATTTCTAGAGATTTCTACTTTATTTCATTAAAATATACTAGCTGAGAGACACTAAATTAATGATCCATAGTTGGAAAGATGCTATTCTAAAAAACGTGTACATAAGAAAAATATGCATTTATGTGCTGATTTGTTTCCCCTTTATTTATTAGTTAAAATTTATATTTCTGCCAATCAGAACATAAGATAACCAGTGTTTCTACAATAAGACGATAAAACTCATTCCAAAACAAAGAAAGCTCTCGTTTTCATTTCTGTTATTCTCTGTGCAATAATAAAATCACCTATTGACCCAATACTTTCTCTCTAGACCCCATGTTTGAACTATCATCCTATAGGTTGTGGGTGAAGTACCTCATGGGTCTTCCTATAGTTGGAGAAAATATATTTACCCAACATTTATAGTTTACTTATTGCTTTGTAAGCTTTGTGTGAAAAGTTTCTGACATTCAGCTATAAGGCACACAAGGAGAAAAAGAAGTCTGCAGAGGAAAAGTCATAAGAAGATAAAATCCTTACATTTATATTGCGTGTATCAGTTTTTGTGGTTATAATGAGGAAGAAAATACAAATCTATCTCCTTTGTGTTTTTGAGAGAGAAATTGCTGATGATTTGACGGTGCTGTAGCTGCTATTACCAGCCAGTCAGACTTCGTTATTGGCTGCTTCATTCACATTTTACTATTAGATGAGTCGAAATTGACCCTGGGGATGGAAAGTGCTTCTCACAGTTAGGTCATGGGGGTTGTAGAAAAGAGCAAGAAGCTATCATATAACTCCCCATCTCATGGCTCATCCAAGCACTCTTAGAACTTAAGGCAGGAGGTTCTCTTTCATTTTTCTCCTTTTTGCTTGAACTTTTTCAGCAGAAAAGAAAAAGTCGATTTAAATGCCTAGGAGATGAAAAGCTTAAAACCGAGGTTATATTAAGAAGGTTCACATAGTGTCATGGCCCCACACTATTTTAGATGAAAATCTAAGAAATGATTGAAAAACTTAACCCTTGACAAAAAATGATACCACATGGAGTCTTTATTCAAGTCCCCAGTCATAACCAATATCAGCCCTAGTTATATCTAGGATCAATTTGTCTGAAGAAATTCTATTTTGAGAGTGTGGAAGTAAAAATAATAAGATTTTTGGGGCGCCTGGGTGGCTCAGTCGTTGGGCATCTGCCTTCGGCTCAGGTCATGGTCCCGGGGTCCTGGGATCGAGCCCCACATCGGGCTTCCTGCTCGGCAGGAAGCCTGCTTCTCCCTCTCCCACTCCCCCTGCTTGTGTTCCTGCTCTCGCTATCTCTCTCTCTGTCGGGTTAATAAATAAAATCTTTAAAAAAAGAAAAATAAGATTTTTAAACTTTATTCAAATAGCTTGCAAATTATATTTGGTTCAGCACCTGAATACCAAGGATTTTTCTAAGATATTTATACCAAGGGTTTTTCTTTTTTTTTGGAATTTCTTGCAAACGTATAATTTAAGGTTGACATAATTGGTATTGATTTTCTCATTCTATTCAGCTTGGGCCTAGGAATAACTATATCATGCAATCTATAAAATACAGACCTTTTTCTTCCACTATAATGGAAGTTTTCAGAGTTCCAGAATTGACTCTAAAGTTATACATTTTCAAGAAAACAGGAGCTTTCAATGTTTCAATTTTGTAAAGCTTCATAAAATGGAATGTCCTTGCTTATAAATGAGGAAGCAATGCAAAGATGAAAGAAAAAGCACGCTAATCCCTTCTAAGGCATTGCAGATTATTTTGCTGATGTAAATAAATAGTATAACGCCCAGTCATTTTACCTGGTATCTTCTATGACAGACTCTGCATGCTGCATCTCCTGGCACTCTATGTACTATGATGGGGCTTAACTTTGACACCAGAGGTCTGTTTCAGCCTTAAGCCTACACGATTCCACATTACTGCCACTCATAATCACCATTTAATTAGTTCTCTTCTCCTATCTTTTGTTCTCTCTCATATTCTCAACCCCATGATACTCTTGCTTAATCCACCTTCTCACTACTCTCCTCTCTACCAAACCTTTCAGTTTTAGTTTCTATTCCACACTAAACAAAGTAATCAAACTACTAAATTATTTTACTCAGTATAAGTTTTATTTTTGTTTCCCTAGCTAAACCCTGTCCTTCCTTGTGAATACAAATGTCCCTGGAGGACTCTAGGTGGAAGTGTTCATTCTTTCAACACACCCTTTGTGGTAGGTTGAATGATGCTCTCCCCCTCCATGCCATGCTTCTAGCCTTGAAGCTGGAGGAAGGGGACATGAGTCAAGAAATGCAGGTGATCTCTGTGAACTAAAAGAGCAAGGGAACAGATTCTTCTCTAGATTTGGAACAGGATTATTGGCCTGCCAACATCTTGATTTTAGACCAGTGAAATTGATTTCATTCTGACTTCAAGAACTATAAGATAGTATGTTGGTATTGGGTTAAATTAATTTAATTTCTATAGTTTTTATTATAGCATCAATAGGAAACTAAGGCATCATATTCATCAATTCTTGTGGCAAAACAGCTCCCCCCTTTGAAGTTTATGGCATCTGTTTATAAATCCTTAAACTCCCAATTTCTTGTCACCGTTATAGAAGATGTTAAAACCTGGCTCTTATCCATATCTTGCTCTCCCATCATCCCAGAAGTCCACCAGCTCTGTTCTGCTCTGGATTTTTGTATCCAAGAATTACTATTTCACTTCTCTCTTACTTTACTTCATGATTTATACTCGAACCCATGATTGATCATTTGAACCTCTCTTGATTCCCTTGAATCCTCATCTTTCTGCTACCTCTGTAAGTCCTCAGCCTAGAGTTAATTTCACTGTCTGCCTCTTATATCTGAACTGTTGAGATTTGCTAGAATAAAATTCTTAAATACATAGATTACTTAATACATTTTCATGGTCTCTATAGTTAAGCAAGTCTCTAAAACTGGTCATGACTCATTTTATGTGGCCCCAAACAGCTCTTTCATTACCAGTAATAATTGCATTAAATTTTCACAAGTTTCAAACCTCTACAAAAATGTTACCCTTCTCATTTGTGGCAGATAACCTTAGCATATCTTATGGATTGAAGAAATGTGAATTATCTTCTCTCAGGGTTGCCTGAGAATGTAGGGCCCAGAGAAGGTCAGTTTTTGCAGCATCTGTATTGGTAGAAACAACTTGATTTTTAAAAAAAGGTATGTTAAATTAATGGACGCATGTAAGATTTGGTGATTATTGATGGAGATTTAGAATAATGGTTAGAGAAGAGACATCTGTGTATTTGCTTTTTGTCCAATCAGTGCATGAGAAGATTCTTCATAGTATCTGGTATCATCTCTTCCTGTTAAGGTCCAGGAACTATGACTTCATATTCTTTACCATCAGATGAGCCATTTCTGATTATTTCATGTCTCCCATTATTAGTAAAAGATAGCAGTACTATTATTACTCACAAAATTATATTAAAACAATAGATATATCATTGCTTCATCAGTTCCCAGATACCATTTATTTAATTCTGGTTATTAAGAACTCATGATGCTAAATCATCCATGGTGTCATCCATGAATACTAGCTTCCCGTGACTCTCTCTTGAAGGTTGTTACTATGCTTTGTTGATGATGACTGGAAATCCAAACATTACTGTAGTTTTCTGATTATATTAAGTTTGCTGTTCAGAATCTTATAGAATAAGACATGTTCCAAACATGTCTTTTTTTGAGCTTTTCAGGTTATATTTATGGCATTCCAAAGATGTGATTTATAGCAATGTTGATATACCCCTGTTTTCCACAGATCATCACAGGGAAGAAGGATAAGAAATGACTCTTGGGTAAAGTAAGTAGAGAAGTCCATTTCAGAGGCGTCTGGGTGGCTTAGTCGTTAAGCGTCTGCCTCTGGCTCAGGTC
Source organism: Neomonachus schauinslandi (assembly GCF_002201575.2). Lineage (NCBI taxonomy): Eukaryota > Metazoa > Chordata > Mammalia > Carnivora > Phocidae > Neomonachus > Neomonachus schauinslandi. The sequence goes on from NC_058403.1 coordinate 107,437,697, forward strand.
ATGATCCCAGGGTCCTGGGATCCAGCCCCGCATTGGGCTCCTTGCTCCGTGGGAAGCCTGCTTCTCCCTCTCCCCCTGCTTGTGTTCCCTCTCTCACTGTGTCTCTCTCTGTCAAATAAATAAATAAAATCTTTAAAAAAAAAAAAAGAGAAGTCCATTTCACATGGGGACTATCTATCCCTCTTCCAGTACTACTCCAGTCACCTTGTAAATGAGAAGCATTGGTTAGATGTACCCTTTGGTATTATGAGCAGTGGTCATGAAAGCCTTTAGAGGAGATAGGTGCAGCATTTCCCAAGGATTACTGGGAACATGGCGCAGATCCCATGGAGAGGGTAGGATGACTACTTCTGAGTGCTATTGGTGGAAGGCACATAAGGTAAAGGATCTCTGCTGCCAACCCCACAGCCTTTGCTTATATTTGCAACCAAAGCAGAATATGAATGGGTCTGTGGTTCGAGCTCAACTGTGGACAGGGTACCATCCTCATCAGTAGCTCAGAGCCCTGAACTTGTCCTGTGTCTGATGTGAGTATCACTCAGAATCACCATGCCAATGTGATTCTGGCAGCCCATTCTCACTCAGTCCCATGAAAACCAAAACAAAATAGATTATATCAGCCAGCAAGTGCAATCTGCTCACCTCACCACCCTCCTGGAACTGGGACTAATGACAGAGCCCAGGGCAATCCCAGAAGCTTGCGTTCCAAAGCTCTTCAGGGCATTTGGTGGATCTCATGCAAGGAGCAGAGAGTCAGAGAGTGTATTTCTCTCCCGTAAGGGGAAAAATAGGGCTCAGGATCCACATCTTCTCAGATAGTACTGCCATCCCCAGTCCCAGGCATCTCAGGGGACTTAGACAATTTTGAGGAAGGTACTTCTGTTGACCAGGAATAGTGTGGAACTTGGTCCAGACCTGCCTGCTGATGGCATTGCTGTCCTTGGCCAATTCCAAGTATTAGAGGAGGATTTGGAACATTTGTGGAAGATATGCCAAAACTTGGGATCTGCAGAGATCCAAAGTGGTACTTCCACTTGGCCAGGCCTAAGCATGGTACTTCCTCCAGTGCCCATTTCCTCCTTTCAGAATTAGTTATATCTATTTCCATCCTCACCACTGCCCCGAAAACATCCGGGTGAGGTATCCTTCTTCTGCTTGATGGTCAACTGCTCCATCTGTGTTCTATTATTTTCTCTCATCTCCTTGGAAACCTCACCCCATCAGTTTTTCTCCTCTCTGCTATATCTTCAACTTCTCCCTTCCTCTTTCCATTTTGCTTTTTCCTTGTAGCCAGAAGTCTTTTGTTGATTATTTTCTTTCCTATTTCTCTCTCTCTCTTCAGTCTTCATGAAAGAAAAGTCTATACTCATTTTTTCCCCCTATGCTTTCTGTTTTTCCCTCAAGTTGCTGTAGTTTGGCTTTCCTCTACCCTAAGCGCCCTGACAAGTTATTAGTGACCAATGTATTATCGAACCCAATTATTTTAGATACTGTACTTCTCTGTTGCAATTTAAACTGTTGGGAGCACTTTTTTTGAGACTCACTTATTCTCTGATCTTTGTCATACTGCTCTAACTATTCTTTTTTGGTTTCTTCATGGAATTCTTTTCTGTTAAGCATTTGCTCCTTGTATTAGTTTTCTACTCTTTCCTAATAAATGACCACAGACTTAGTTTATAACAACTCCCATTTATTATCTCACAGTTTGGTAGGTCAGGAGTCCAGCCATGGGTTAGCTAGGTCCTCTCTTAGATTCTCACAAGCTGAAATGAAGGAGTTGGTAGGACTGTGTTCTTTTTTTGGAGGCTCTGGGGAAGAATCTGCACCCAAGCTCATTCAGTTTGTGATAGAAGTCCCCCATTTCCTTGCTGGCTTTCAGCTTGGGTCACTTCCAGCTCCCAGGGGCTGTCCACATTCCTTGTCATGTGGCCCCTTCTATCGCAAGCCAGCAACAAAGAACTTCCTTTCTATTGAATCCCTCTCAAACTTTATAAATATCTTTCACCAAGAAGAGTCCACATGATTTTAAGGTTATGTTCTGCTAGGATAAAATACCTATTTTAAAATCAACTGACTTGGAACCTTAATTACGTCTGTAAAATACCTTGCCACATAACAATCACTAGAGTGGTATCTCATCATATGCATAGGCCTGGATGCACTCAGTAGGAGAGGATTATATGAGGGAGTGAATCATTAGAGATCTTAGAATTTTGCCTACCTCACTGCTTTTTCACATCTATCTGTTCTCTTGAGATGGTTTCAATTACCACGTATAGGCTGGTGAATCTCAAATCTGTATCTTCAGCCCCAATCTCCCATGGTTTTAGGCTTAGACATACCAGCAGATCTTCAGATGCCAACAGTTTTTATTTGCAAATCTCGTAACCATTTTATATTTAACATGTTTTAGAACGAATGCATTCTTTTATGTTTCTCCTTTAGCATCCCCTCCTCCTGTTGTATTCCCTGTCTCATTTAAGTTATCAAATCACTGATGCCAGAAATCTTAGTGTTATGCTTATTCTTTGCTTCCATTTATCCCACATATTTATACATATACATAATGTGTACATTAAGGTATATATGACCAATTTAACTTTCACAGTGCTTCTTCAATATTTATGACTCTCTTTTCCGTATTTACAACCATTGCTCTAGTTCAGGTTCTCATTTATCTTGAGTATTATAATACATTTTCATTGAAGTCTAACACACATACAGAAAAGTACACATATCATAAGTAGATGGCACAGTTAATTTCACAAAATCAGTGTACTCATGTAACGAGCACTTGTGGATATGGAGCTATGCAATGGGTACAGGAGAGACTGGATCTCAAAGGCTTCTCTGGGATGCCTCCTAGTATTTCCATCTCCATCAGAAAATGTAAAGGACAATTACAACAACCAAAGAAATGCAGGATCATGGAGGATTTAGATGCTTTAGATCCTTCAGGAATAAAGATTTAGGTCAACCTACAAAGTTGTAAACATTTGCCACTTAACATTGGTTCTGTGTGTATGTGTATGTGTTAACTATTTTCTGTTTTTTCTTCTCTCTTTCTCTTACCTGTTCCTGTTTTATATAAGATTGTTATTGGTGGTTAACTTTAAAATTTAGTTGTTTGGTAACAGAACATTCAGAGAGAACACTGACTAAATTTGAAGAGCAATTAACACTCAGAGATAGATACTGTGATTATCTCAGGGCAGTAGATACAATGACTTTTGGGACCTGTCATGTCTTCACTTTTGGGAGAGGGTAGGAGGTCTTTGTATGTGGGATAGTTGTATCTGGTTAGGTGAAATGAAGTTGTTCTGTTAGTGAATAGATGTTTAAATAAATGTAAAAAGGTGTGTAAAAGGGATACTGAGTAGTCAAAGGGGTAGAACATGCTGGTTATTATGCTGTTGTATCTCACTGACTCATCTTTCTATACTTAGTCTTGTGGTGTTGGGGATGGGACACTGCAAACCACATTTCCTTTGCTCAGTGGCTCCTCACTAGACTCTGCAAGTAGAGAACATGAGAGGGAGATTGAAAGGTTGGAGGAGGGAGAAGGGGACCTCCTTCCTCTGTTCACTTCTTGTTCCTGTCAGTATCAATTCAACAGTGGCCCCTTAATCTGGCTGTAACAGTTCCATTTTGTAGTTTTGCCCATACTTTCTAAAAACAGACTTGTATTCTGCTCTCACCCATCACATGCGTATTTCCTTAGCCAACTGGCACTCTTTCCTCTGTGTGAGCTCTGTAAGTTTTCTTATCTCAGACCTGTAAGCTTTAAGTTGTAAGAATTTTAACCTCTCCCCTTTCCCCTCTCAGTTTTTTGGGTGAAAACTTTCAGAAGTTACTGCATCTGTAATGTCTCCTTTCTGTTTTCTTATTTCCTTGTTTCCTTCCTTCTTTCCCCTTTTACTGTCTTTCAAAATCTTTTTTTTTCATTTTCAAATCAATTTTATGTAGATATAATTTGCATGCAATAAAATTCATGCATTTTTATTGTGCAGGTGAGTTATAGTTCATTAGTTAATTGGTGCACTAGTGCAATCAAGTTATAAAATACTTCTAACACCCCAGAAAGTTCTCTTTTGCCATGGCAGTGAATTGCCACCCACTCCAAGCCCTAGGCAACCTTTGATTTTTTTTTCATCACTGTATATGCATTTTGTCTGTTCTAGAACTTTGTGTCATTAGAATCATATAGTGTACACTTTTTGTGTCTGGATTCTTTTACTCATAGTAATGTTTTGGGAATTTATCCATGTTTTGCACTGATTAATAATTGATTCCTTTTAATGGTTTAGTAGTATTCTATTGAATGAATATGCCAAAATGTGTTGTTTATTCATTCATCTGTTGATAGACATTTGGATTATTTCCAGTTTGGTGCTATCATGAATAAAATTGCTATAAGCATTCATATTCAAATATTTTTGTATGTATGTATTTTCATTTCTCTGGGTAATACCTAGGACTGGGATTGTTGTATTGCATGGTAAATATATGTTTAATTTTATAAGAAACTACTAAACTATTTTCCCAAGTGTAAAACAAAATGGTTTTACACTCTCATCAGCAATGTATGAGAATTCTCGTTAACACATCTTTACCAACACTTGAAATTGTCAATTAAAAAATTTTAGTCATTGTAGCTAGCATTTAGTGGTTTATCATTGTGGTTTTACTTTTTTCATTCTTCTAATGACCAGTGATGCTTAACATGTTTTTGGTCATTATTTGCCATTTATGCATTTTATTTTGTGAAGTCTTTCTTAAAATCATTTGGCCACTTTAAAAATTGAGTTGCTTGTCTTATTACTGAGCTGTGAAAATTCCTCTAATTCATCAAATATATGCATTATGAATATTTTTCTTCCAGTCTGTGGCTTGCATTTTAATATTTGAAATGGTATCTTTCCAAGAGCAGATGTTTTGAATTTGGATGAAATCCAGTTTATCAGATTTTCTTTTTTCTTTCTTCCTTTTTATGGTTAGTGCTTTCTATATTCTTTTTTTTAAAAGATTTTATTTATTTATCTGACAGAGAGAGACACAGTGAGAGAGGGAACAGAAGTGGGAGAGTGAGAGAGGGAGAAGCAGGCTTCCTATTGAGCAGGGAGCCTGATGTGGGGCTTGATCCCAGGACCCTGGGATCATGACCCGAGCCAAAGGCAGACACTTAACGACTGAGCCACCCAGGAGCCCAGTGCTTTCTATATTCTAAGAAATTTTGTCTAATTAAAGTAGTGAAGACTTTATCCTATGTTTTCTTCAGAAGCTTTTAGCTTTAGATATACAATCCATTTTGAGATTTTTTTTTCCTGTGTGGTACAAGTGAAGGGTTGAGTTTATTTTCCTAATGAATATCCAGTTGTCCCTGTACCATTTATTAAGGAAGCTGTCCTTTCCCATTAATTTACCCTGGTACCTTTGTTAAAAATTAATTGATTATATATGTGTGAGCCTATTTCTAGACTGTGTATTTCTTTTCATTGATCTATATGTCTGTTTTAACACCAACACCATAATGCCTTGGTTACCATAGATTTATAGTAAACCTTTAAATCATGTAGTGTTAGTCCTTCAAAATCTTTTCTTCAAAATTGTTTTGACTCTTCTAGGTTCTTTGCACTACCACGTAAATTTTAGATATAGTATGTACATTTTTACAAGAAAAAACCTGCGGGGGTTTTGTTTGAAGTACATCAAATCTATAAACTAACTTGGGGGAAAACTGACATCTTAACAATATGAGTCTTCCAATTTATGGAGGTGATATATTTATTTAGGTCTGCTTGAATTTTTCTCAGCCATGTTTAGTAGCTTACAAAGTGTACAGATTTTGCACATACTTTGTTAAATATTACAAACTATTTGATGTTTTTGATACTGTATCATGAAAATTATCAAACCTACTTATTAATTCTAGTAGCTCTTTATCCCCCAGATTCCTTGGGATTTTCTACATACAAGATCAAGTTGGCTGCAGTTATAAATTGTTTTACTTTGTGTGTTCCAATGTTCAATCTGTATGTCTTCATTACTTTTTCTTGCCTTATTATACTGGATAGAACCTCACGTGTAGTGTTAAATAGAAGTGATTATAGCAGACATCCTTGCCTATTTCCCAATATTACAGGAAAGGTTTTCATATTTTAGTCTTTAAACATGATGTTAGCCATAGGTTTTTTATAGGTGCTGTATTAGTTTCCCCCCAAAATACCACAAATTGGGTGCCTAAAACAACAGAAATGTGTTCTCTCAAAATCTGGAGGCTAAAATTTTGAAATTAAGATGTCAACAGGGTCACATTCTTCTTAAAAGCTCTAGAAGAAGATTCTTCCTTGCCTCTTTCTGCCTTTTAGAAGAGAAAATGGCCATGTGAAGGCAGAGGGAAAAATTGGAGTGATGTAGCTATAAACCAAGAAATTCCAAGGGCTGGCCATTTTCTCTTTGTGTGTGTCTTCACATTGACTTCTGTGTCTTGACATGGTCGCCTTACAGAGACATTAGTCATTAGATTTAGGGTCCACCCTAATCCGACATGACCTTATTTTAACTTAATTACAGTTGTAAATACTCTATTTTCAAATAAGGTTACATTCACAGGTAGCAGGGATAAGGGCTTCAGCATATCTTTTTGGAGTCATAATCCAAACCACAAGTGTCTTTTATTGGGTTGAAGTTCTCTCATATTCCTAATTTGCTGAGTGTTTGTATTATAAATGGATATTGAGTTTTGTCAAATGTTTTATCTGAATTTATTAAGATGATCATATCAATTTTCTCTTATTTTTAAAATAGTAAAATGCATCGATTAATATTTTACAGTATATTGTGGAAATTTTTAAACATTCAGCAAAGTTGAAACAATTTTACAGTAAATATTGGTATACCCACAATTTGTATTCTACTATTAGTATTTTACCAAATGTGTTTTATCACATATACGTTTCATTGCCTATACTTCTACCTTTCATTAATCCCATCTTTTGTTGGTGCATTTCAAAATAAATTACAGATACCAGTACACTTTTTACTAAATACTCCACAATGCATGCAATTACTTAAGTTCAATCTTTGTGTAATCTTTTTACTTTTGAGAGTATTACAAAATCAGTTTCAAGCAGATTGTAAATGCATAGGTGAAAGCTTAATACAATGTTTCTATAAGTGATATAATATATCATGATATATTCATGATATATTATATCATGATATTGTGGTAAGGAATTGTTTCTTTAAGAGGATACAAAATGTTCTAATTATAATTGAAAAACATTGTAGTTAATTAGTAAAGATTCCCTCTATTCATTAAAAGATGCTGTTTAAGGAATAAAGGCATAAGCAACAGAGTGGAAGAAGGTATTTGCAATGTACTCCATAAAGAACATGTCTTATGATGATATAAGAATTCTTGACAGACAATCCAGTATAAAACAACAACAACAACAACAGAAGTCTGAAATAGGCCCTCTACAAAACAGTATACCCAATGACAAATGAAAATATTAAAACATGTCCAATGTCATTAATAATTAAAAGTATAAAGAGAAATTCCTAAAATCCACCAGAATAATGAAATAAAAAATAATGACTACATTAAATTTTGGTAAAGATGGAGAACAATGGGAATTCTAATATACTGCTAATCAGAGTATAAAGTTTTATAACCACTTTGAAAAACTGTCATTATCCAGTAACATTGAACATATGCATACCTTATGACACTGAAGTTTTACTAGTAGGTACATATCTAATAGAAAAATGTGCAAATATTCACCAAAAGTTATATAAAAAAGTTCATATCAGCATTATTTGTAATAGCCCCAAATTTGAAAAACCCAAATGTTCATCAATGATGGATTAAATAAATTACATATTTTCATACAATAAGATACTAAATATCAATGAAAGTGGAGTAATAATAGCTACAGGAAACAACAGCACAGATGAGTATCACAAACACAATGCTTAGTGAAAGGAGATTTACACAAAAGAATAAAACTATATGCTTTCATAGAAAGGTCAAAAACAGGCAGAGGTAATCAATGGTGTTTGAGATGTAGGAGAGAGAGGAATTGGGAGGGGTCACAAGAGAGGCTTTGGGGCAGGGAAGGTGTTAATGTTGTGTTCTTTAATCTGGTGGTGGGTACATTATTCACAGTGCAATAATCCATACAATTTATGCAGTTTTCTGGAGCCATTTCATTCTTCAAAAGAGAATTAAAAAATAATGTTTATATCATGCCTGCCTTCATTCCTCCTCTTTACTAGCATTGGTCATCAAGACTTCTCACAATGTGGCCCCTATTTTTCAACACTTTTCTCTTTGCCCTTTATGCTCTAGTCACACTGGGCATCCTGTCATCCTTGAAAGCACACAGAATATTTCCACCTCTCTGCTTTTGCTCATCTGGCCCCTCTTCCTTCAGCCTCCAAACTGCCTCCAATCTTTTTTTTCAAGTCCCATGCCAAATGCTACTTCTCATTCAAAATTTTCCTGATCCTTCCATTTCAGCATCATCTTTTTTCTCTGATATCCCATGCTATTTTCTACTTCTCTTTTGATCATTCTATTCCAATTTTAATGATAGTACTTTTAGCATTTGTCCTGTCCTATCTCCCATCCAAATCCCAGTTAAGGGAGGAAGTATGCAAAACTAATGTATGAAATTTAAAAAAAATGTATGGAACTGGGATTTAGACTAATTTTTAATGGAAATTTATTATGGAAAGTTTCAAATATGTAATAAAATAAAAAGAATAGTATAGTAAATTCCCATGTACCCGTCACCTAGCCTCAGCAATAGTCATAATTCTGGCTCAATTCAGTTTTGAATCCCTTATTAACTGACTCATCATGGGCAATTGAGATGGAAATTAAAGTATTGCCTGTAGGATGGATATAAAATGCATAGAAACAAGGGTAAATTTGGACCTGGGCATAGTTATATGCTCAATAACATTTTTTATTTGCATACATGAATTTACATTTGACTTATTTTAACTTTAATATTATTGTGCTAACAGTTTGGTTTTAAGGTTTTTTATTCTTCCTTATAGATGAGAGTCCAAATGGTTTAGCTAAGTTTCATAATTGGATGAACAAATGACTTTATTCTCTACTTAAGAATAGTGTGATTTTCATATTGCTTTCCTCACCTTTCTTTGCGCCTTCACTTCTTCCTTTCTTCTGACATGTTCTCTGGGGCTACGTTTTCAGGGCATTCAACTCTGAAAAACAGAACCCAGGGGATTTCTGGAATGTTAAAGATAATGGGACTTCAACACAATAAAGTGAGTTTCCCACTCCCATCCCTTCAAATTGTGTGTGTTTACATAGTGAACCGCAAGTGCAAAATGTATTACAAAAGTGGAAGAGAGCCCTGGATTGTAATATGCTAAGAAACTAATTTTTAAATACCTATAAAAAGGTGATTTTTCTTCATTATCATATTGAAGATTACTTTTGGTAAAGAAAGACAAATTAAAATTCATGTTATTTTAGAACTGGGGATTTTGGAACCTAACAGAATGGACAGAGAATACTGTCTTTGTGAGATCTTTTAAACAAGTTTTTTCACACAGTTTTAAACATATATATTTAGGAAGTAAGAATGTACTATGGGAAGAATAAATAAGACTTTTGATAATTTAACAATGTAGGGTCTCAGTTTTTATATCTAGGAAATGAAAGGAATATTTTTCTTCTATAAATTATAAAAACATGAAAAATATATACAAATCTAATAGGCAGTCATCCTTTATTATATTTATTACTAAATAAGTACACAAAGAAACACTGTTCTCACTTTTCTTACAATAAGAACTTATTTATTAAATAGTTGCAACCACACCCCTGACAAACTGTGTGAGCAATATATGTCAGCAGCCAGTTATATAATAAACTCTGTGTGGTAATAAATAGGTTTAAAATTAGTTCCTTTTAGGATACTTGAATATTAGAGTGAATCTCTTGGTGTTTTGTGAGTGGAGGGTGAGGGAAAAGAGTGATGAATAAGTAGTTAATAATGTATTTTCCATGGATCTGTACAAAGCCCCCAAAGAATGGTGGTCGTCAAAAGTGTTAAACTACATGGAAGTTGGTTTGGAGGATGTGTGAGCACAGTATACATGGGTAACCATGTTTCTTTTTAGTGTTCCTGAGATGTTTCATTTGTTAATATTCACTTCACGTAGAGAAGCCTGTCTTTTCAAAGGTTTTTCAGCACAATGTACACTTTTTCCCTTCAAATTATTTTCATTTTCTGCTGAACCTTGCTGAGCAAGTTGACATTTTGTGCTTCCCAGCCAGAGTGACTCACTCACACATTTTGTTTTGTCCACACTGGTTCAGTGACTCTTGCCATCCCCACTAACACAGTCATTCTGGTTTGCACTTAAACTGAACGGTTGATTAGTGCCTGCTCCCTCTCATCTGCAGTAAAGCAAAAGCATTTGTACAATCATTTTAACAACCACATTACAGATCAGAAAGATAGACTACAAATATTAAGGCAATATTTGTTACAGAGCAGCAAAGGATTTTAATGTTATAGTGTTGCTAGGCAAGGGAAAGATAGATAACTGGAGGTGAGAAATGGATGATTTAGTAAAGCTTTTTTAAAGAGCATCTCTTTTTTTTTTTTTTTAAGATTATTTATTTATTTATTTATTTGACAGAGAGAGAGATAGCGAGAGCAGGAACACAAGCAGGGGGAATGGGAGAGGGAGAAGCAGGCTTCTTGCCGAGCAGGGAGCCCGACGTGGGACTCGATCCCAGGACCCTGGGATCATAATCTGAGCCGAAGGCAGACTCTTAACGACTGAGCCACCCAGGCACCCTTAAAGAGCATTTCTGAAAACATTTGATAAGATCATTTTGCATTTAGCTCATTTTAGTTTCAGCATTTAGTTTTTAATGTCTTATTCTAATGTATATTTACTGAACTAAGGTTAATTAAATGAAAATATAGTTCTTTGTAGTCTTTAGTAAAAAACAAAACAAAAAAGTTGTTTTAAATGACATGAAAACAAGAAAAACCCTATATGTTGATCCTTAAACAATACGGGTTTGAACTTCATGGGTTCACTTACAGGCAGATTTTTTTCAATAAATACCACACAGTACTGTAAATGTATTTTCTCTTCCTTATTATTTTCTTAATAACTTTTTTCTCTAGCATACATGATTTTTTTTTACTGCTTCTACTCAATATTGTATTAATTTATTTTTCTTATTTTTTATTATGTTATGTTAATCACCGTACATGACATCATTAGTTTTTGATGTAGTGTTCCATGATTCATTGTTTGCATATAACACCCAGTGCTCCATTCAGTACGTGCCCTCTTTAATACCCATCACCAGGCTAACCCATCCCCCCACCCCCCTCCCCTCTAGAACCCTCAGTTTGTTTCTCAGCGTCCATAGTCTCTCATGGTTCGTCTCCCCCTCTGATTTCCCCCCCCTTCATTTTTCCCTTCCTACTATCTTCTTCTTTTTTTTTTTTAACATATAATGTATTATTTGTTTCAGAGGTACAGGTCTGTGATTCAACAGTCTTAACACAATTCACAGCGCTCACCATAGCATATACCCTCCCTGATGTCTATCACCCAACCACCCCATTCCTCCCACCCCCAACCACTCCAGCAACCCTCAGTTTGTTTCCTGAGATTAAGAATTCCTCATATCAGTGAGGTCATATGATACATGTCTTTCTCTGATTGACTTATTTCACTCAGGATAATACCCTCCAATTCCATCCACGTTGTTGCAAATGGCAAGATTTCATTCCTTTTGATGGCTGCATAATATTCCACTGTGTGTGTGTGTGTTTGTGTGTGTGTGTGTGTATGTGTGTATATATATATATATATATATATATGCACCATATCTTCTTTATCCATTCATCTGTCAATGGACATCTTAGCTCTTTCCATAGTTTGGCTATTGTGGACATTGCTGCTATAAACATTGGGGTGCACGTACCCCTTCGGATCCCTACATTTGTATCTTTGGGGTAAATACCCAGTAGTGCAATTGCTGGGTCATATGGTAGCTCTATTTTCAACTTTTTGAGGAACCTCCATACTGTTTTCCAGAGTGGCTGCACCAGCTTGCATTCCCACCAACAGTGTAGGAGGGTTCCCCTTTCTCCGCATCCCTGCTAACATCTGTTGTTTCCTGACGTGTTAATTTTAGCCATTCTGACTGGTGTGAGGTGGTATCTCATTGAGGTTTTGATTTGGATTTCCCTGATGCTGAGCGATGTTGAATACTTTTTCATGTGTCGGTTGGCCATTTGGATGTCTTCTTTGGAAAAATGTCTGTTCATGTCTTCTGCCCATTTCTTGACTGGATCATTTGTTCTTTGGGTGTTGAGTTTGATAAGTTATTTATAGATTTTGGATACTAGCCCTTTATCTGATATGTCATTTGCAAATATCTTCTCCCATTCTGATGGTTGTCTTTTGGTTTTGTGGACCGTTTCTTTTGCTGTGCAAAAGCTTTTTATCTTGATGAAGTCCCAATAGTTCATTTTTGCCCTTGCTTCCCTTGCCTTTGGCGATGTTTCTAGGAAGAAGTTGTTGCAGCTGAGGTCGAAGAAGTTGCTGCCTGTGTTCTCCTTTAGGATTTTGATGGACTCCTGTCTCACATTGAGGTCTTTCAACCATTTGGAGTCTATTCTTGTGTGTGGTGTAAGGAAATGGTCCAGTTTCATTCTTCTGCATGTGGCTGTCCAATTTTGCCAACATCATTTGTTGAAGAGACTGTCTTTTTTCCACTGGACATTCTTTCCTGCTTTGTCAAAGATTGGTTGACCATAGAGTTGAGGGTCCATTTCTGGGCTCTCTATTGTGTTCCACTGATCTATGTGTCTGTTTTTGTGCCAGTACCATACTTTCTTGATGATGACACCTTTGTAACAGAGCTTGAAGTCCGGAATTGTGATGCCACCAGCTTTGCTTTTCTTTTTCAACATTCCTCTGGCTATTCAGGATCTTTTCTGGTTCCATACAAATTTTAGGATTATTTGTTCCATTTCTTTGAAAAAAGTGGATGGTATTTTGATAGGGATTGCATTAAATATGTAGGTTGCTCTAGGTAGCATTGACATCTTCACAATATTTGTTCTTCCAATCCATGAGCATGGAACGTTCTTCCATTTCTTTGTGTCTTCCTCAATTTCTTTCATGAGTATTTTATAGTTTTCTGAGTAAGGATTCTTTGCCTCTTTGGTTAGATTTATTCCTAGGTATCTTATGGTTTTGGGTGCAATTGTAAATGGGATCGACTCCTTAATTTCTCTTTCTTCTGTCTTGTTGTTGGTGTATAGGAATGCCACTGATTTCTGTGCATTGATTTTATATCCTGCCACTTTACTGAATTCCTGTATGAGTTCTAGCAGTTTTGGGGTGGAGTCTTTTGGGTTTTCCACATAAAGTATCATATCATCTGCAAACAGTGACAGTTTGACTTCTTCTTTGCCAATTCGGGTGCCTTTTATTTTTTTGTTGTTGTTGTCTGATTGCTGTGGCTAGGACTTCCAATACTATGTTGAATAGCAGTGGTGATAGTGGACATCCCTGCCGCGTTCCTGACCTTAGGGGGAAAGCTCTGTTTTTCCCCATTGAGAATGATATTCACTGTGGGTTTTTCATAGATAGCTTTTATGATATTGAGGTATGTACCCTCTATGCCTATACTCTGAAGAGTTTTAATCAAGAAAGGATGCTGTACTTTGTCAAATGCTTTTTCTGCATCTTTTGAGAGGATCATATGGTTCTTGTTCTTTCTTCTGTTAATGTATTGTATCACATTGATTGATTTGCAGATGTTGAACCAACCATGCAGCCCAGGGATAAATCCCACTTGGTCGTGGTGAATAATCCTTTTAATGTACTGTTGGATCCTGTTGGCTAGTATTTTGGTGAGAATTTTTGCATCCATGTTCATCAGGGATATTGGTCTGTATTCTCCTTTTTGATAGGGTCTTTGTCTGGTTTTGGGATCAAGATAATGGTGGCCTCATAAAACGAGTTTGGAAATTTTCCTTCCATTTCTATTTTTTGGAACAGTTTCAGAAGAATAGGTATTAATTCTTCTTTAAATGTTTGGTAAAATTCCCCTGGGAAGCCATCTGGCCCTGGGCTTTTGTTTGTTGGGAGATTTTTTGATGACTGCTTCAATTTCCTTAGTGGTTATAGGTCTGTTCAGGTTTTCTATTTCTTCCTGGTTCAGTTTTGGTAGTTGATACATCTCTAGGAATGAATCTGTTTCTTCCAGGTTATCTAATTTGCTGACATATAGTTGCTCATAATATGTCCTTTAATTGTTTGTATTTTTTTGGTGTTGGTTGTGATCTCTCCTCTTTCATTCATGATTTTGTTGATTTGGGTCATTTCTCTTTTCTTTTTGATAAGTCTGGCCGGGGGTTTATTAATCTTGTTAATTCTTTCAAAGAACCAGCTCCTAGTTTCGTTGATCTGTTCTACTGTTCTTTTAGTTTCTATTTCATTGATTTCTGCTCTGATCTTTATTATTTCTCTTCTCCTGCTGGGTTTAGGCTTTATTTGCTGTTGTTTCTCCAGCTCCTTTAGGTGTAGGGTTAGGTTGTGTATTTGAGCCCTTTCTTGTTTCTTGAGAAAGGCTTGTATTGCTATATACTTTCCTCTTAGGACTGCCTTTGCTGCATTCCAAAGATTTTGAACAGTTGTGTTTTCATTTTCATTGGTTTCCATGTATTTTTTTAATTCTTCTTTAATTTCCTGGTTGACCCTCAAAATCAATAAAAATAGGTCAACACCCCGACATCTAATAGTCTCAGAGACAAAGAAAAAATCCTGAAAGCAGCTCAGAGGAAGAGATCTGTAACCTACAATGGCAGAAATATTACATTGGCAACAGACCTATCCACAGAGACCTGGCAGGCCAGAAAGGACTGGCAGGATATATTCAGAGCACTAAATGAGAAAAATATGCAGCCAAGAATACTTTATCCAGCTAGGTTGTCATTGAAAATAGAAGGAGAGAAAAAAGCTTCCAGGACAAACAAAAACTAAAGGACTTTGCAAACATGAAACCAGCCCTACAAGAAATCTTGAAAGGGGTCCTCTAAGCAAAGAGAGAGCCTAAAAGTAACATAGACCAGAAAGGAACACAGACAATATACAGTAACAGTCACCTTACAGGCAATACAATGGCACTAAATTCCTATCTTTCAATAGTTACCCTGAATGTAAATGGGCAAAATGCCCCAATTAAAAGACACAGGGTATCAGATTGCATAAAAAAACAAGACCTATCAATATGCTGTCTGCAATAGACTCAGTTTAGACCAAAAGACACCTCCAGATTGAAAGTGAGGGGGTGGAAAACCATTTACCATGCTAATGGACACCAAAAGAAAGCTGGGGTGGCAATCCTTATATTAGACAAATTAGATTTTAAACCAAAGACTATAGTCTAGCATACTTTTTTGTAAGAATGCAGTATATAACACATATACAAAATATGTGTCAGTTGACTTTATGTTTATCATTAAGGCTTCTGCTCAACAGTAGGTTATTAGTGATTAAATTTGGGGGCAGTTAAGTTTTATAAGTGGGGTTCAAGATGGTGACATAGGACACTCTGAACTCACCTCCTTCACAGAACACACCAGTTGCACTTAGTAATAGAACAGTTCCTCCTGAAGAAGAACCGAGGGCTGACTGAACAGATACTGAACAACCAAAGACAGAAAGAATGGCAAGAGAACAGCAAGAGAGACAGAGATATGGTAATAAAGGGAACACCCATCCCTGATGCTGTGAATGGCAGTGAGGAAGGATAGTACTGAGGGACTGGGAAGAGATCCCTCTGTTTTTAGGCATAGAAAAAAACCCACAGGTTAAAAGAGCAACTAGTGTATGACAGAGACAACACTAGAACTCTGTCAAGTGGTGGAGGACCCGCAGGAAAGCTCCCCGGGTCAGAGGGACTGGAGAACAACACGGTTCACATTCCTACCCCACCTTAAAAGCCTAGACCTGAGCACTGTTAGACACCATAACAGGCAGGTCTGGTCATCTCAGTGAGCTTGAGACTTCAGTGAGCCCAGGGTCCACAAGCCCATACCAGTCCTAACCACAGTGGGTCACAGAAGAAAAGCTATGGTTTAAAAGGGCCAAGGAACTGCAGGAATGCTTTCTTCCCCCTCTCTACCTTAAAAACCCAAACCAGAGCAGGGGCCAACATAAGAGGCAGTTTCCAAGGCCTTAACAGGCATGTCCAGATGCCATGACTGGTAGGTCCAGTCATCACAGAAAGCTTACAACCTCAGCAAGCCCAGGACCCCCAAGCCTACACCAGCCCTGGTTTCCGGGACACAGGAAAAAAACACCACAATTTAAAAGGGCCAAGGCACTGCAGAAACATTCTCTTCCCCTCCACCTTAAAGGCCCCGACTGGAGCAGGGTCTGTCTAATGGTAAGCTTGAGACTTCAGCAAGCCAGGGTCCACAAGCCCACATCAGCCACCTTGTGCTGGGGCACAGAAAAGAAGCCATGGTTTTGTGTATTGTTTGCTTGTTTGTTTAAGTTTTATTTTTAAATTTAATTTATTATTAATTTTTAGTTTTTATAATTTGTCTTCTCTTGTTTTAATTTTTTTTCCTTTTTGGTTTTGTTCTTCCTTCTCTTTCTTTTTCCTCCTTTCCTTTTTTCTTGTTTCTTTTGTTCTTTTCTTTTTTTTTTTGTTACTATTTTTTCTTTATTCTTTCTCTAAAAAGCCACAGTTTGAAGGAGTAACTAGCATTCACAGCCACAGCTCCAGCCAGCCAGCAAAAGTCACCAAACACACACGGTCTGCATAGAGGGCACCATACACAAGACCACTCCTTCAGCTTTAGGAGAAGCAGCCATTTCGCTTATTCCATAGAAAGAAACACAGAAAGTCAAGCAAAATGAGAAGCTCCAAAAGCTCCAAAGAAAGAACAAGAAAAAAAAAAAAAACCTCAAAAAAAGAACTAAATGAAACAGAGATAAGCAATACGCCTAATAAAGAATTTAATGATTGTAAAGATAATCACTAGGCTGCAGAAAAGAATAAAAGAACTCAATGAAACCTTCAATAAAGAGTTATAGAGGGGCGCCTGGGTGGCTCAGTCGTTAAGCATCTGCCTTCGGCTCAGGTCATGATCCCAGGGTTCTGGGATTGAGCCCCGCATCGGGCTCTCTGCTCCACGGGAAGCCTGCTTCTCCCTCTCCCACTCCCCCTGCTTGTGTTCCCTCTCTCGCTGTGTCTCTCTCTGTCAAATAAATAAGTAAAATCTTTAAAAAAAAAGAGTTATAGAATATTAAAAAGAACCAATCAGATTTGAAGAATACAGTAACTGAGGTAGAAAACACACTAGAGGGAATTAGCAATAGATTATAGAGGATGCAGAAGAACATATCACAAATCTGGAAGACAGGGTAATGGAAAGCATATAAGCTGAACAGCAAAAAGAGAAAATAATTTTTAAAAGATGAGGGTGGCGGTGCCTGGGTGGCTCAGTTGGTTAAATGTCTGCCTTTGGCTCAGGTCATGATCCCAGGGTCCTGGGATTGAGCCCTGCATCGGGCTCCCTGCTGAGCGGGGAGTCTGCTTCTCTCTCTACCCCTCCCCCCTGCTTGTGCTCTCTCTCTCTCTCTCTCTCAGGCGTGCAAAAATAAATAAAATCTTTTAAAAAAATGAAGATCGATTAAGAGATCTTTGGATAACATTAAGTGAACAAACATTTGCATTATAGGGATCTCAGAAGAAAAAAGAGAAAGGTTTAGAAAATTTATTTGAAGAAATAACTGAAAATGTCCCTAACCTAGGGAAGGAAGTAGACATCCAAGTTCAAGAAGCATGAAGGATTCCAAACAAGATGAACCCAAGGAGGTCCACACCATGGGACATAATAATTAAAATGTCTAATGTTAAAGATAAAGAGAACTTAAAAAACAGTAAGAGAAAACCCAAAATTACCTACAAAGGAAAACCTATAAGGCTATTGGCTGATTTTTCAGCAGAACCATTGCAAGCCAGGGAGAGTGGCATGATATATTCAAAGTGCAGAAAGGAAAAAACCTACAACCAAGAATACTCTACCTGGCAAGGTTATCATTCATATTTGAAAAAGAGAAAAAGAGTTTTCCAGACAAACAAAAGATAAAGGAATTTATCACCAGTCAACCAGCCTTGAAAGAAATGTTAAAGGAAAAGAAATGGCCATAATTAGACATAAGAAAAACATGAATAGAAAGATGTAAAATATGACAACATATACATAAAATGTAGAAAAGGGAGTAAAAAGGCAACAAAAGGGGAAAAAGAAAGGTTTTTTTTCCCAGTTTTTGTTTGTTTGTTTTTGTTTTGGGTTTTTATTTGTTTTTGTTTTTAGAATGTGTTTGGACTTGAATGACCATCATTAGTATGGACTGTTATTTACTTAAGTAAATTTATATATAAATCTCATGTTAACCACAAGCCCCAAATCTATGATAGATATACAAAAAGTGGAGAGAAAGAAAGCCAAACACTATAGTCATTGATCACAAAGAAAGACAGCAAAAGAAGAAGAAAGGAACAAAGAAGAACTACAAAAACAACCAGAAAACAACTTTTAAAAATGGCAATATGTACATACCTATCAATAATTACTTTAAAAGTAAATGGCCTAAGTGCTCCAA
Organism: Neomonachus schauinslandi; assembly: GCF_002201575.2. Taxonomy (NCBI): domain Eukaryota; kingdom Metazoa; phylum Chordata; class Mammalia; order Carnivora; family Phocidae; genus Neomonachus; species Neomonachus schauinslandi. The sequence continues at coordinate 107,456,411 of NC_058403.1, forward strand.
TCAAAAGACTTAGACTGGCAGAATGGATTAAAAAAAAAAAAAACCCACAAGACCCATGTATATGCTGCCTAAAAGAAACTTACTTCAGACCTAAAGATGCATACAGACTGAAAGTGAAGGGATGGAAAAACATTCACCATGTGAATGGAAATGAAAAAAAAAAAAAAAGCCAAGGTAACAATACTTATGTCAGACAAAATAAACTTTAAAACTAAGACTGTAACAAGAGATAGAGAAGGGCATTACATTATGATAAAAAGGGATCAATCCAACAAGAGGATATAACAATTGTAAATATCTATGCACCCAACACTGGAGCACCTAATACATAAAGCAAATATTACTGGCTGAAGAGAGAAATCAATGGTAGTATAATAATAGCAGGGGACTTTAACACTCCATTTACGTCAGCAGATAGATCATCCAGATAGAAAATTAATAAGGAAACAATGTCTTTGAATGACACATTGAATTAGATGGACATAACAGATATATACAGAACATTCCATCTAAAAACAACAGAATACACATTCTTTTCAAGCACACATAGAACATTCTCCAGAATAGATCACATATTAGGCCATAAAACAGCCTCAATAAATTTAAGAGGGTTGAAATCATACCTTGCATCTTTTTTGACCACAGCAGTATGAAACTAGAAATAACTCACAAGAAAAAAATGGAAAAAAACACAAACATGTGAAGACTAAACAACACATTGAAAAACTAATGCATTGATGAAGAATCAAAGAAGAAATAAAAACATGGAGACAAATGAAAATGAAAACACAATGGTTCAAAATCTCTGGGACATGGCAAAAGCAGCTCTAAGAGAGAGGTATAGAGCAATAAAGGCCTACCTCAAGAAACAAGAAAAACTCAAACAATCTAACCTCATGCCTAAAGGAAATAGAAAAAGACCAAGGTGGATAGTAGAAAGGAAATAATAAAGATCAGAGCAGATATAAAAGACATAGAGACTAAAACAACAGAAAATAATCAGTGAAACCAAGAGCTTATTCTTTAAAAAAGTAAACAAATTGACAAACCCTTAGCCAAACTCCTCAAGAAAAAAAGATAAAGGACCCAAATAAAATCAGAAACGAGAGGATAAATAACTGACGCTACAGAAATACAATGGATTATAAGGGATTACTATGGAAAAGTATATGCCAACAAACTGGACAACCTAAAAGAAAGAAAGAAATTCCTAGAAACATATGATCTTCTAAAACTGAACCAGGAAGAATTAGAAAATGCAAGTAACAAATACAATTGCAAGTAACAAAATGAATGTGTAATCAAAAAACTACCAAAAAATAAAAATCTAGGACCAGACCAAAAGGGAATTCTACCAGACATTTAAAGAAGAGTTAATACCTTTTCAAACTATTCCAAAAAATTGAAGAGGAAGGAAAGCTTCCAAATTATTCTGCGAGGCCAGTAGTACCCTGATACCCAAACCAGACAGACCCCACAAAAAAAAAAAAAAAGAAAGAAAGAAAACTACAGGCCAATATCCCTGATGAACATAGATGCAGAAGTTCTCAACAAAATGCATACAACAATACACTAAAAAGATCATTCACCACTTTCAGGTGGGATCTATTCCTGGGATGCAAGGATGGCTCAATATTCACAAATCAATGTCATATACCATATCAATAAAAAAAGAATAAAAATCATATGATCATATCAATATATGTAGAAAAAGCATTTGACAAAATTCAACATCCATTCATGAAATAAACTCTCAACAAAATGGGGTTAGAGGAAACATACCTCAACATAGTAATAGCATTAGTGGGAACATACCTTATAATAATAAGGGCCATATATGAAAAACCACAGCTAACATACTCAATGATGAAAAACAGAGATTTCCCTTTAGGGTCAGGAATAAGAAAAGGATGTCCACTCTAGTCACCTTTATTCAACATAGTAGTGGAAGTCCTAGCTGCAGTAATCAGACAAGAAAAAGGAATAAGAGGAATCTATAATAGTAATGAAGAAGTTTAAGTGTCTCTGTTATACTATACATAAAAAATCCTAAAGATTCCACCGAAAAATTGCTAGAAGTTATATACAAATTCAGTAAAGTGGTAGGATACAAAATTTGTATCCAGAATTCAGTAGCATATCTATGAATTAACAATGTAGTCACAGAAAGAGAAATTAAAAAAACAGTGCCATTTATAATAGCACCAAAAAGAATGAAATACCTAGGAATAAACTTAACCAAAGAGGTGAAAGACCTGTATTCTGAAAACTATAAAACACTCATGAAAGAAATGGAAGATGACACAAACAAATGGAAAGATATGCCATGCTCATGGATTGGGAGAACAAATATTGTCAAAATGTCCATATAACCCAAAGCAATCTACAGATTCAATGCAATCCCTATTAAAATACCAACAGCATCTTTTGCAAAACTAGAACAAATAATACTAAAGTTTGTATTGCACCATAGAAGATACAAAATAGCCAAAACAATCCTGATAAAGAAGAACAAAGCTGGAGGTATTACAATTCCAGATTTCAAGATATACTACAAGGTTGTAATTAAAAAAAGGATGGTACTGGCACAAAAATAGACACATACATCAATGGAATAGAATAAAGAGCCCAGAAATAAACCCATATTTATATGGTCAACTAATCTATGATAAAGGAAGCAAGAATATACAATGGGGGAAAGATAGTTTCTTCAATAAATGGTGCTGGGAAAAATGGACAGCAACATGCAAAAGAATGAAACTGGATTACTTTCTACCACCATACACAAAAATAAACTCAAAATAGATTAAAGACCTAAATGTGAGACCTGAAACAATAAAAATCCTCCTAGAGAAGGCAGTGATTTCTCTGACATCAGCCATAGCAATATTTTTCTAGATATGTCTCCTAAGGCAAAGGCAATAAAATAAAAACTATTGGGACTTTATCAAAATTAAAAGCTTTTGCACAACAAAGGAATCCATCAAGAAAACAAGAAAGACAACCCACTGAATGGGAGAAGATACTTGCAAATGATATATCTGATAAGGGGTTAATATCCAAAATATATCAAGTACCTACAAACACCAAAAAAAATGAATAAATAAATAAAAACCAAAAACCCAAAGAATCCATTTAGAAATGGGTAGAGGATATAAATAGACATTTTTCCAAAGAAGACATAAGAGATGGCCAACAGACACCTGAAAAGATGCTCAACATCACTAATCATCAAGGAAATGCAAATCAGAACCATAATAAGATATCACCTCATACCTGTCAGAATGGCTAAATGCAAGAAGACAAGAAACAACAGTGTTGGTGAGGGTGTGGAGAAAAAGGAACTCATGTGCACAGTTGGTGGGAATGTAAATTGATACAGTCACTGTGGAAAACAGTATGGGGGGTCCTCAAAAAATTAAAAATAGAAATACTATATGATCCAATAATTCTGCTATTGGGTATTTACCCAGGGAAAACCAAACACTAACTCAAAAAGATATATGCACCCCTGTGTTTATTGCAGCATTATTTATAATAGCCAAGACATGGTAGCAACTGAAATGTCCATCAACAGACAAATGAATAAGACAAATGTGATATATATATATATATATATATATATATATATATATATATATATTACATGTACACACACATATACACACTGGAATATTACACAGCCATAAAATGGATGAGATCATGCCATTTGAGGCAACATGGATGGACCTAGAGGGTATTATATTAAGTGAAATAAGTCAGACTGAGAAAGACAAATACTATATGACTCCATTTATAAATGGAATCTAAAAAATGAATAAACAGAAAGCAGAATCAGATCTATAAATACAGAGAACAAACTGGTGGTTGCCAGAGGGGAGGCAAGGAGATTAGGCAAAATGGTTGAAGGGGAGAGGGAAATACAGGCCTCTACTTACAGAATGAGTGGGTCACAGGAATGAAAACCAGGGCATAAGGTATACAGTCAGTGATATTGTAATAGCAATGAAATGGGACAAAAGGTAGTTCTACTTGTAGTGAGCACAGCATAATGTACAAACCTGTCAAATCACTAAGTTGTACACTTGAAACTAATGTACCATTGTGTGTCAACTATACTTAAATTTTTAAAAAGTTTAAAAAATCAGTAAGGATTGTTCTGTAGTTCAAATATAAGTGTTTACTACTAAATTGTTATTTTTAATTTATAAATTGTTTTAAAAGGGTAATTGTAAAAAGTTAGAATAAGGAAAATTCTGCATAAAATGAGACATTAGTTCAAGGATTCATTTTTGACGTGAAGTGTGCACTCCTATTTTATATCCCTTGGTATACCTGTTTCCCTGACCACCTTAGCCTCTCTCTGTTATACTCTCTCTTCCAAAATGAGAAAATTTAACCACCCTCCACATGTTTCCTGAAATATTTGGTATTTTTAGCAAGTTAAATTCTCCCCAAGTAAGTTAACATAATATTATACTTAACTAGCATTGTTATTCATCGGAGCAGTTAAGTAAGATATTATTTGATAACCCTATAGTTGAGAGGAGAGATTCACATAATATTTTCATCACTATCTTGCCTTTTCTAAACAGAGGGAAAGCAAACTGACAGCTGAAAGAAGTTCCAATAGTCTTTCAGTTGAAGGTCAAAGAGATGCACCTTTCACTCAAATTGAGCGTGAACGACCTGCGGCGCAAAGGTGAAATAAGAAGGCTCAACAGCATATGAAACAGCCCCAGATTATCCATAATGGAGTGATGGAAGGATACAAATGAGGCCGTTCAAAATGTAATAAAATTAACCTGGAAGTATTCCAGCCTGTCCGTAGAAAGCAAACGATGATAAGAGAGAGGGAAAAAATGGGTGGAAAAGTGCCCCAAGAAAAAGAATATGCAGTTGGGACTCAAATTGTGTTTTCCAACAGATTACTGTTAACCTAGGTCGGCATTCTCCAGTTAGCCTTCATCACGTGTTATCATTTCTTTATTCTGCATTATCAGTTTATATCATTTTCAATATATTGGTTTATGCTCTAATCCAAATAAAAGTGCTATTCATTATTGCAACGAGCCTGAGTTTATTATCCAATTAACCAGCTATCCACGTATTTCAGATATGCTTGGAAAGTTCTGCTTCTTGCTTCCTATGAGTTTTCTATTGTAGTGAAAAGTGAAACAAGTTCAGCCCCAGATAGGAACCTGTTCTAAATGTTTTGTACCATATTCTTGTGGTTGTATTTCATAATTTCCTGGGCAAGAACTATTATTAATGGAATTAATGGAATATTTTTGGAATATTAGTGGGATGTTTTTGCTAGTGGATCTGCTTTGCAGGACCAGCAAGTGAGGAGAAGGGCAAATGAGTAGAAACTACCACTTGCAGAAAACAATGAATACAATGTGGGTGAGCAAGGGGCATTTCTTGTTTGTAAAATTCCATTTGCAAATGTTGCTTATTACATTTCTCTCTTGAAGATACCTAATATGCATTGCAATATTAAAGTCTCTGGTATTAAACTTTGTGTAGCCTAAAACTTCCCAAATTTATTTGGGCACCTAATGCTTTCTTTTTACCATGCACTTATTAATGTATCCGGGACATTTTGTTCGTTCCACACACACTTTGGGAAAGAGTATATATTATCACTTCTGAGAAGCAATCACAGAGAGAAAGATGGCCAGCATGGAAGTAGAGGAAAGTATCTGGCTGGCTGATAGACTGCACCCACATAGGGCGGCACAGAGCACAGCTCCTGAGGATGTGAGTGAGAGCGTTGGAACAGAGCTCTCATCTAGGCAGAATAGGAAATAGCTAGCTGTTCAAGCCCCATTATTTGACTTTTGCGTATGCCCTTGGTGGAAAAATGCAATGCCTATAGAGGAGAGGTGTGGGAGCAAAGAAATGAGAGCCCACTGCAGAAATCTGTCTCTAATCAGAGTTTGAGGGGTATTCTATTGCTTATGTAACTGTCCCAACTTGACCCTTTATAAAACAAAAACTTCCCACTAGGACATCTGTCATCCAAATCACCTCCAGGATGAGTAAGCATCTTAAGAGAATGCATTACATTATTATGGTCTCTCCCTTCAGGAGAAAGAACTTGTAGGGGAAAAATAGGAGCTTCAGGATCAGGATGACTCTGGTTCGTATTCTGTATCACAACTTACTAAATACATGATCTTGGGCAAGATATTTCATTTCTCAAACACATTTTTTCAAGTGTAGCTAGTGCTGTATACCTCACTACACTATCTTTTGCCCGTATTTCCTTGATGCCCAGCCAAGACAATAGAATGTTTCATGGAGGCTTTATGCTGAATGTTTTGCATGTATTATTTCACATAATTCTTGTAATGACCCTACGATAAGTAGGTACTGTTATTATCTCCATTTTACAGAGGCGATAATTGATGCTCAGAGAATGTCACAAGGTTACCTAGATATTAAGTGGTGAAGTTGGGGTTTTAGTCGGATTCTGAGTTTCCTCTTAAAACTATGCTACTCTGGGGACACCTGGGTGGCTCAGTCCTTTAAGCGTCTGCCTTCCGCTCAGGTCGTGATCCCGGAGTCCTGGGATCAGACCCCACATCAGGCTCCCAGCTCCACGGGAAGCCTGCTTCTCCCTCTCCCACTCCCCCTGCTTGTGTTCCCTCTCTCGCTGTGTCTCTCTGTCAAATAAATAAATAAAATCTTAAAAAAACAAACAAACTATGCTACTCTGTCTAGATATGCAGTTGCAGGAGGGAGATGGTGAAATGTAAAGTGCCTGTATGTTCCCAGGTGTTAACATATGAACAGTTGAACCAGGATCCTGGTAGCTCTAAATCTCCAACTACTTGGAAAACTCCAGCCCACCAGAGACTTCTCTAGGTAAGCTTAGCCTATCTCAGGTGATCAATCTGGTGATCAGCTCTTTTCAAAGTGCCTCTCTCAAAAGCAGGGCACACGGATTCTCCCCTGACTTACATAATTAGCGGAGCCTGCAGCATATTTGATCCAGAGTTTAGTGATACAAACTATTTAGCTTACTGATATTCTCCTTTTCCCTGTCACAAATTAGCTAGGTCTAAATAAATTTATACCTCTGTTGTCATTCTGAACTCAGTGACTAACAATATCAACTCTTCTCTGACTCTTAGGATTTATTGCTGAATCTAGCTCATAGAAATCTTTCTTTTTGGTGGTCTGTCTTAATGTCACTAAAGTCTTGTTTCTTTTATCCTTCTTACTCTGAGTTCCACAGATATATCTATATATTTCTGACCCCAGTTGTGGATTAAACATAGTTCAAGAATGTCCCCACCTCAAGGTACTTCCTCAAGTCCACTGTAAATCATAATTTTCAAATTGATTATTTATAGGGAGATATGTCAAGTAATAGGTCAGATGTAACTTAATCTCAGTTCTTACCAATGCAGGCCTCTGATACACAAACATGTTAATTTCACCGTGGAGTTCTGAAACTGGCTCATACTGGCTCAGAAGATTGTTAAATTTTCTAAAACTTTGCAAGCCAGTTGGTAGGCCATGGTGGCGGTATGTAGGACATGGAAATCAGTCAATGCTACAGACCAGTGCTTCCTCCATCCTCCTTCATCCCACTCCCAGAGAGCTACTTGTTAAACATTTCCCAGGGCACAAGTCCTTCTCCATCTTCTTTTGTTGAGTGCGAGGGGAAGTTGGGGGGCAAGTTTTTTAGTAAAGAGGAGTGTTGAAAGTAGAAAAAATAGAGTTACCCATTTGTAAATCGAGCTGAGGAATTTCTGAGGCGCTGAGATTCCCTTCTAGCAGATGTGGTCTGTCTTTTGATGCTTGTTATTACAGGATAAGAATTTAGGTTTTTCTGATTCATTAATAGGGCAGTTGGCAAAAAAAAAGTCTGAAAGTAAGGATATTATTTTTGTTGCTGAGGTTTCAGTGACATAAACTTTAAAAGCTTGTTTCCTAAGTAAAAATTAGCACGTGACAGAGAAATGAGAACCCATTTTACTGTAGCTTGAATCAGCTTTAGGTTGAGAGCAGTGTTTTTCAACCCTGTGTGCAGAGTAGAAACACCTGGGTGCTTCTTAAGCATTCCAATGCCTGGTCCCTTTCCCTGGTTACCTAACTCAGATTCTGGAGGTGGGTCACTGGCTATGCTGTTTTTCAAAGTTTCCAGGTGTTTCCAGTATATACCAAGGATTGAAAGCAGCTGTGTAGAGCTCTGGACTCTTCTCTCCTGACATACTTAAGGATGTCTTTAAGGCAGGACACCAGCTTTTTTTCTGAGGTGTTGGCGTTTCCTCAGAGGCTAGAGGTGAACACAAAACTGTAAGTGGTTTTGAATTTAATTTTTGTTCTTGCATGTTTTTAATAATGTAATGTATATTGCCAGCATACCTTGAAGTTGTAGTAAAGTAAAACTTGTGTAAAAACAGTGGGGAACAAATAGAAACTTTGGAAAATTAATGGTGATTTACCAAATTTACTTTTCTTGTTTACTGTAGAAATAAATCCCAAGTGAGGAAGGGGCAGAATTTCTTTGAAAGCATGTTCTGGATATTTCTATCTCTATGATATTCTTTCACTTAGATTGTTGTGTAGAGACTAAAGTAGTTCTATCCAGATTTGCATCTTCCTTGTTGCAAGGTCTTTATTTGTAACTTAACTTCTGTAGTTGTGCTGCAAAGATACACAGCCCTTTTCTAGAAGTGTTGGGGTTGGGGGTGGGGAGAATCCCTCTTGTGGCCCTATGTAGTAGAAAAAACTGGTTTTCCCACCTCAAATACATTTAAACTTGATGAAACAGAAATTGAGCTTTAAAATAAGTATGAGAAAATCCAAAGTTCCAACTTTCTTCCAAAATATGTTGACTACGTTTTAAAAACAAATATAAAACTCTTACAGATGTTTTTGGTGCCCCTGCCTTTTTCACAGGCTGCCCTACTGGGCTGAGTAACCCAGCACTAGATTCAAAACGATTTCTCTTTTTGCTGACTTCTTTCCCAGAGATTTATTAACCATGAATTTCCAATTCTTGGTATGGCACAGTGACTGAGATTACAGTGTGAAGATGATAAATTATCACATAAAAAATGATAGATTTTGAAGGGAAAAGCATGAAAAGTCAGAATAATATTAGAAATCTGGTCCCGATGACAAATGCTGAAATAAGGGGCAGCTTTGTCAGTTAATCATAGTTGTGTGAAAAGCCATGGAAAAGTTTAAAGTCCTTTCTTTCTCAAACGTATTCTGCTTCTTTAAAAACCTTAAAGCAACTACAAGAATTTAACTTACATAAAATCTTAATTCACATTTCAAGAGTAGATTGAGCTTTTGATAGACTTTCTCTAGAACTGACTTTTGTTTTCATTTTATCCCTGTATGTGAGAGAATACCACTTAGTTGGCAAAACAACCTCACTATAATACTTAGTGCAATTATGTTAATTTCATATTAAAGGGGTTAAAGTCAATTTAGCTTTTTAGTTTCTAACATTAAGTGGATTTCTATGAAGAAATTAGAAAGTCACATGGAAATTCAGTTATACTGAAAAAGGGGGTTAGAGTAGTTTCCAGAGAAAAAGTCCTAAGAGTATTTCTGTATCTTATAAAACATGGTTTTTAAATTTCATGAAGAATATGAAAAATCCAAGTGGTATGTGTTAAACTATATGGCTGGTAGCTTTAATAGGCAGGTTTCTTTTGGTCTCTATTTTTAAGTTCATCTTGAATAATGAGTAGTTATGACTTTATTTAGTGAAGCTGACAATCATGTGACCGTTAGGTGTCTAAGGATTCATTCTAAAAGGACAAATACCACAGGGCGCCTGTGTGGCTCAGTTGGTTGAGCGACTGCCTTCGGCTCAGGTCATGATCCTGGAGTCCCGGGATCGAGTCCTGCATCGGGCTCCCTGCTCAGCGGGGGGGGGGGGGTCTGCTTCTCCCTCTGCCCTCTTCCCTCTCGTGCTGTCTCTCATTCTCTCTCTCTCAAATAAATAAAATCTTTAAAAAAAAATAAAATAAAAAAAAATAAAAGGACAAATACCACATAGTCCGATTAATAATAAGTGTTAGAAACTTATGGTTCTGTTGCTTACAAGAAGAGAGCATGGGAACACATTTGAATGTTTGAACTATCTAAGAATGTGTCCTGGAAATGTGTTTTAATTAAAGTATAACACCGACATAAAGGATGAACAAATCGTACACATGTATAGCTTGATAATTTGTGAAGTGGGCTCACCTTTGCAACCACCACCCAGATGAAGTACAGAACACTACAAATACCCCAAAGTATCACTAAAGGTAATAGTTTGACTTCCGTCACCAGAGATTTGATTTCTGTTTAGGGTCTTTTTGTAAATGAAATCCTAGTGAATGTCATTGTGTTAACTTTTGCTCAACATTTTATCTGTTTGCTGTAACCATGTTTTTCAATACCACATAGTATTGATTCCATTGGAGAAGTATACCACGAACTTATGTATCCCATCTATTGATAGACATTTGGGCGGTTTCCAGTTTGTAGATATAATGCTAATTTTGCTATGAATATTCCTGCACATGTCTTTAGATGCACATGTATACTCACTTCTATTGGGTATATGCCCAGAAGTGGAATCCTGAGCCATACGATAGGTATATTTTCAGGTTTTTTAGATACTAACAAATACTGTACAGAGGGGTTGTACTAATTTACACTCATACTGACAGTGAGTATTGTATTTCAGTAATGATGTCAGGAGAAAATTTGTGTATGGACAACCAGTCAATCCTATGACTTACTTTCCAAAGTAAGTTTGACGTAGGGGAGATCTGTGTTGGGGCTGGAAATGTGGATTTGGGACATGGATGCTCCTATGGATGGCAACTAGGAAAGAAAACTTGAGAACTTTAGGAAGTGCCTTAAATCTAGGGGAAAGTAGAAAAGGGCCATGAAAGAAATGTCAGAGACTTCGAGCAAAGAAACTTCAGTATTAGACTGGTGCAGAAGTTATGCAGGTAAACGGAGGGGCCTGCTTTATTAAGGTGTACAGCAGAGTGTTTGAGGTGAAGGAATACTGGTAAGCTGCTATTGGATTTGGAAATCTGGGTTGACATTAAGGAAACCTTCGGAAAAAAAAAAGGGGGGATAGACGTGTATTTGCAGTGGAATAAAGAGAGGAGAAAGAAAGGAATTGGTGAATGTAGATAACTTTTCCAAGCTGTCAGTGCTAGAAGGATTGAGAGGGCACTGGATAACGTAAAATGAAATGGAAGGTGCATTAAGGAGAGTTCTAGGAGACTGGCTTGAAAAGTTACAACAAGTAGGTTTTGGAGAGACTTGCTTGGCTGATCAGTGTGTTTATTTTCCTTTGGGCTAAGGGGATCTTGATGGGGTTGGATAAAAGAAAAAATAGTACCTCTCTGGGAGAGTTTAATGTCTTTTTTTTCTGTTGGAGTACTTTTTTTTTTTTTTTGCATTTTTTATTGTTATGTTAATCGCCATGCATTACTTCATTAGTTTTTGTTGTAGTGTTCCATGATTCATTGTTTGCGTATAACATCCTGTGCTCCATTCAATACATGCCTTCCTTAATACCCATCCCCAGGCTAACCCATCCCCCCACCCCCCTCCCCTCTAAAACCCTCAGTTTGTTTCTCAGCGTCCATAGTCTCTCGTGGTTCGTCTTCCCCTCCAATTTTTCACATTTCATTATCTTAAGCCAGAGTTTCTTAGCAGTAGTAGTGTTGACATTTGGGTCAGAGAATTCATTGTAGAGGGGCTGTCCTGTGCACTGTAGGATATTTGGCAGCATCCCTGGCCTCTGCCTGTAAGATGTCAGTAGTCCTCTCCCATGTCATGACAACCAAAGTCTCTCCAGACTGTCAAATGTACCCTGGAGCAGATTTGTCCCCCTCCCCACTCATAGAGAACCACTGGCATAAATCCTACTGACCAGTGAGATGATTATACATTCTCCAAGTAAGTGTTGGGAAGAATAAATAATCAGCCTCAGACAATTGATAATCCCTAATGCGCAGTACCAGAGGAAGTATTTGAAATGAAAAGCTGAATGTTTTGCCTATTAAACTGACTTTACTGGTTACTACAGTAGAGTGGTAATTGTTTGTCTCTGAGCAAAGCAAAGAGATGAACTTACATAGGGTTTGTGACACCATGGAGTTTCAGAATTGGCAAAGTAGAAGTTTCACATTGGAAGTAGAAGATATTTAAGGGTAAGTTGCCCCCAGCAGGGAATGTTGTTTGACTTTTTTCCGAGGTGTGGTTGCTGACAAGTATCACACTGATAGATTGGGACTGGTTTATAACTGGTTCTGGTGTTACTTATTGCTATAAATAATGAGTCATTTCCAAGTAGGGTAGGAATTTATTATTTTAAGCAGTAAATTGTCCTAAAGTTTATGAAGAAACTTCAAAGTATGAAACAGGTATTTCATTTTGGGGTCTCCAGGCTTTGGAAGATCGTATTTAGGCAACCTGATTAAATAGTGCCTTCCAAAGTTGTGGGTTTTTTTATTATTATTATTTTAAATGAATGCAACAGTTTTATATTAGTGGCATTACTAAACTGTGTACTGGGTTACCCAATATATAAAAATACTATAGAATTACTATTCATAAAATAAACATCTGACCACTTTAAAGATTTGTGTGCAAAACCCATTTTTAACCCTAACTCAGGTCAGGGTTGTATGAGGCAAGGCATTTGAATTAAAAGAATTTTTTTTCCACTCTTCTTTTTGATGTTGACTATTTTATCTTATGAACTTCCTAGTGTATTAAAATAATCAAATGGAAAGAATGTTTCCTGTTTCTCACTCCTTGATTTTGTTGGGCAATATCGCATTTTAACTATCAGGAATTTAGGGAGAGGGCTGCTAGTGGTACAGAGGGCAGTGGTCTGTCAAACTCTTGAATCATAGGCCAATTAGATGTAATTCTTAACAGAATTTTTCTCAAGCAAAAATGATCAGTTTTTTTTTCCCCCCCTCCCCTTAGACTTGCATTTCTCAAAATGTGATCTTTGGACCAGCAGCGTTAGCACCTTCGTTTGTTAGAAATGTAAATTCTGGGCACCTGGGTGGCTCAGTCGGTTAAGCATCTGCCTTCAGCTCAGGTCATGATCCTGGAGTCCCTGGATCGAGTCCCGCATCGGGCTCCCTGCTCAGCAGGGAGTCTGCTTCTCCCTCTGACCCTCCTCCCTCTCATGCTCTCTGTCTCATTGTCTCTCTCGCAAATAAATAAAATCTTAAAAAAAACAAAACAAAAAATGTAAATTCTTGGTCTGCCCACTCCACACCCCCCCCCTTCCCCAAATGAATCAGATAGTGCACATTCAGATTCTGATGCATGGTGAAGTTTGAGGACTACTGCCTAAAACTATGGAGAAGCCAATGACATCTGTCACTTCTTTCACCTCTTCATTTCTGACTTGCTCATTAATTATTCAAACACTGTAAAGTAAAATGAAATACTTAGAAATCCCTTCTCTCATTCCTGTAAACTTACCCTGTCTGTGCTGTGACACGTTGCTGCACACACATCATTTGTAATTATTAGAAGGGTGATTTACTTGGCTAATGAATTACTCCTTTGTTTGTGGTCTCCAATGTGGCAGCAGTCAACTCTTGCTAGCAGTTACGCTGGTGGACTATTGCTAGGAGCAAAATAAGACCTGTTTCTTGGCTATTGTTGCCTTTCCTCTGCTTGCTTGAGACGCAGTCTGCATTAGAGTTACAGGGAAACAGAACCAATAGGATATATAAGAGGAGATTTATTATGGAATTGGCTCATACAGTTAAGAAGGCCAAGAAGTCCCACGATCTGCCCTCTGCAGGCTGGATAACCAGGAAAGCTGTGGTGTGATTCAGCCTGAGTCCAAATGCCTGAAGATAAAGGGGCTGATGGTGTAACTCCTGGTTGAGTCTGAACCTCCTGAGAACACCAGGAACTCCAGTGGTTGAGGGAAGAACATGGATGGGTCTGCTCAAGTAGAGCATTTGCCGTTCCTCCACTTTTTTGTTCTATTCAGGCCCTGAACAAATGGAATGATTGCCCACCCTCATTGGTGAAGTTTGTTGTTTTTATTCCGTGTACTGACTCAACTGCTAATCTCTTCCCAAGACACACTCACAGATCCACAATCCACTCGGATATGTTTACCAATTATTTGGGCATTCCTTAGTACAGTCAAGTTAACAAATGAAATTAACCATCACACAATATGACCCAAGTTTTGGATAATTTACTCTCTTGGTTTCATTTCCCGTTATTTCCTATCCTAGCTCATCTGGTCCCACCTGTTTGGGGATGGGGGGCAAAGGGGGGGATGGCGAAGGTAACATTATTTTATAACAATATCCTACTTCTTTCCAACTGCATGTCTTTATTCCTGTCCTTCTATATTTATTGGTAGTCCTTCATTTCCCTCCCCTACCACTCATCTGATTTCTTGCCATTTTTGGTGGGAGCTCAGCATATAGGTTCCCATTTCAATGAGGAAACCAACTCTAACAAGTGTTAGTACTAAGCCTAAGTATTGGCCCACTGGGCAAGGGAAAATGGTTAGCAATCCAGGGGACATCAAGGACTAGGGCCCCTCTGGTAGATACAAGTTCTAAAAGCAGCAACTCTCATGTCACTCCTGCTGACTCTTGAAGCCTAGGCATTGTTAGGATGGTATTGGGACTGGCAGAGACCAAGCCTATATAGGTTGAAGACACCCATGAGTCCAGTTGATAGACTGGAAAGGCCTGCAAGGATCAGCTCCCGTCCCAAATCCTCCAAAACCCATTCCTTAGTCACCCTCATTTTCATTGTTTTTGACATAAGCCTATTATACCTCACAATTTAGGACTTAGTGTCCTGTTCTGTTTTCTTAGTCTTTCATTGTATTAGCTCAAGCTACTATAACAAAATACTACAGATTTGATAATTTAGTTCTTGCTGTTCTGGAGACTGAGAAGTCCAAGGTCAAAGTACTGTGTGATTTGATCCCCAGTAAGGGCTCTATTTCTAGCTTATGGATGGCTGCCTTCTGTGTCCTCATATGCCAGGGAATGAAAGAGGGAGAAAGCAAGCAAGCTCTTTGGCATCCCTTCTATTAAGGGTACTAATCCCATCATGAAGGCCCCACCTTTATGAACTCATCTAAACCTAATTTCCTCCCAAAGGTCTCCTCTTCAGAGACTATCATGTTGGAAATTAGGCTTCAAAATATGCATTTTTTGGGGGGGATGTAATTCACTCAATAGCAGGCATTTTAAGAGACTTTTTAATATCCCCACTGGACACTATGCAATGGTAAGCACAGAGTAGGTAGTTAAATTTTGCTGGTTAATTGATATCTACATCCTATGTCTGTTAGATAGGCATTTATTCAAGATTTTAAAAGTATGCTTTTCTGTAAGTTTGGACACACTGCCTCTGAAGTTTCTGCTGTATCAAGCATTTACTTAACATGTAATTCCTGGTGTTCAGGTTAGCCTTGGGAGTGGGGGAAAGTCTAGAAACAGCACCCCTGAAAGTGGCCTTGTCCAAAAGGCCGGGGATGTAGCATAGTTACCTTTAGGATTTGCTTGCAAATCTGGAATTAAAAGCAGATTGAGGGTTGCTGATTTTATTTATTTTTATCTAAAAGAATTCCTCCTCCTGTGCCTCATTCACTCAGTATCTAGCCCTCCTCCTGGTAAAGCATTCAACAACTAAAGAAAAACACAGCAAACACTGCAAGATTCATCCTGCTACATGGGTAACTAGTGGTGGTATTACCTCTTTCAGAAAACCCAGGTAAAATTTCCACTTGTGGGGGAGGTGCCTGGATGGTTCAGTCTGTTAAGCGTCTGCCTTTGGCTCAGGTCATGATCCTGGCGTCCTGGTCCTGGAATCAGCCCTGCATCGGGGCTCCCTGCTCAGTGGGGAGCCTGCTTCTCCCTTTCCCTCTGCCTGCCACTCCCCCTGCTTGTGCTTTCTCTGTGTCAAATAAATAAAATCTTTAAAAAAAAAAAAAAATAAAATTTCCATTGGATTAGGCAGGTAAGTAGAGGAGTTATTTTTGGACATCATAGACCAAAATATACCATAAGGAAAGAAAAAAACAAAGCTCTGTAAAGAAACCTTTCTCTATATTCAAAAGAATGTAAACTTCCCTTTCTCCCTGCTTCTGTGTTTCAGGAGGAAAAAAGAAAAACTCTAGTTTTACACTGTGCACACTTAGTTCCTCATGTAATAGGGCTCTGCTTTCCCTTTAAATGTGAACTATGGATTCTTGAACAAAAATCATAAAAATTCCATCAGATTAATACACAATTTCAGATTTTTCCCAAGGGCCTTTGCCTAACTTATTTTTACCAACATGAAAACCTCCTGAGAATATGGTGAGCTCTGTTTCTTCACTGAGCTACCCCAGCCGGGAGTCTGGCAGCATTTCCATTATCTACCACCCACAGAGCTGGATTTTTTTTTTTTTTTAAGTTGTTTTCCTCAGTATAATGAGACCAGTGATTTTTAACTATAGTCACATCCAAGTTTCTTCTGGAATTGTCAGCTGTGTATCTAAATGTTCCATTCCTGATGTTTCTTTAAAAAAATATTTTGAAATGTAGATTTTGAAAAGAGCTTTTTCTGTATATGCTTCACTCCGGTTTTTGTAATGTTAACCATGGCACATCTATTAAAGCTGAGAAATTAACCCTGGTACAGTACTACTAACCTCTTGTTTTGTTTGGCTTTCCCAGTTTTTTCCACTGGGAAATGTCTTTTTGTCTGTTCCGGGATCAAATCTGGGATGCTATCTTGCATTTAATCATCC
Organism: Neomonachus schauinslandi; assembly: GCF_002201575.2. NCBI lineage: Eukaryota > Metazoa > Chordata > Mammalia > Carnivora > Phocidae > Neomonachus > Neomonachus schauinslandi. The sequence goes on from NC_058403.1 coordinate 107,473,209, forward strand.
CATCTCCTTAGTCTCCTTCAATCTATAAAAACTACAGTCTGTCTTTGACCTTGACACTTTTTTAAATTTATTTTTATTCAAATTCAACTAGCCAACATATAGTACATCATTAGTTTTGGTATAATGTTCAATGATTCATTAGTTGCGTGTAACACCCAGTGCTCATCATATCACGTGACACTTGTTTTTAAAGCTCTTTCCAAATGTACCTTTTTACACATGCAAGGTATTTTATAACCATAGACTAGAATCTCATTACATATATTTAAAAATTTCTACATATTTGATATTCAAAAGAACCTTGAAAGGTAAGAGCAAATATTTGAAAAAAATGAATTACTAAGGAAGACTTCATCTGTTGGTATAAATGCCTTTTTACTGGCTTTCCTGCTTATCACAGTAAGCCAATCCAGTGAACCTATCTCAAACATAATTAAACCTTCTGAAAAATCTCCTTAATGTGTGAACTTTAATGTGATCATTATATTGAATGTTCCATGACTGCATAAATTCCAGATTCTTTAGCATGGTCTTTCATGATCTGGCTCCCATTGGTCCCTCAGGAAGCACCTTTAACTTTCCTGTCTAGTCCTTTGTTGTAGGCATCCTCTGAGACAGCTCCTAATAATCTCCATCTCTTTTTATATATGTCCCTGTGTAATCCCTTCTCCTTGAGCATAGGCTAAATTTATTGACTAGTTTGATAGAAATAAAGGTGGTAAAGACGTACAAAAAGGACTGTGGCTTCTATCTTGGGAGCATTCTCTCATTTGAGAGAAGCCAGTTGCCATTTGTGAGCAGCCCTAACGAGAGGCCTACTTGAGGAGGAGTTGATGTCTCTGGCCAGTAGCCAGTGAGGAGCTGAGCCATGCTAATAGCCACGTGAGTAGGGCTGGAATCCGATCCTTCTCCAGCAAAGCCTGGAGGTGACTGCAGCATGGGCCGTTGTTGGGCCGCGGATTTGTAAGAGACACTGAGCGTAAGGACCCCAGTTGAGCCATGCCTGAATTCCTAAACTCACAGAAATGGCGAGTTAATAAATTATTATTTAAGCCACTGAGTTTTGGGGTAATTTTTAATGTTTAACATATTCTGCCCAATTGGACTACCTGAACATCCCATATTAGCCATATTTTTCTCATACCCTGGTGCCTGGAGGTTTAGTCAGGTATTTTGGGATTTAATCAATATTTACTAAGCTCCTATTGAATACCAGCCAGACTGATGCTAGGTGCCCAAGTCAAAGACCCCAAAAGACAGCTTAAGGAATCCACAATTAAGTTACAAAAATGTTGGCTACCTGTAATGTGGTAAGTGCTGTAGTTGAGGAATGAATTTCTGTGAATTTAGAAGAGTGGTTCTGTTTGATTTAAGAAGCAAAGGAGTACCAAGAAATTTTTGAACTAGATTTTGAAGGTTAGTGGGGTTTCATCCCATAGGAAAGGTGGCAGAGGGAAGAATGAAGAGAGTGTAGGTGTACCTATTATTTGGGGGGATGGCAAAGATGACCATGTACTGGAGATGAAGGCATCTAGGGTGAGCCAGGCTGTGAGAGAAGACCGTTGCCCATTCTCCCCCCTGCCTGTTGTGATACTCTTGTCCATTCCTCGAGACCAAGTTCAAATTTCATTGTTTTCTTAAAACCATCTCTGACTATCCCTGCCCTTCGTGGTTTTTGCCCACTCAATCACTGTTTCTCTCCTAGTGTTCTTAAAGTGCTGTCCTAACAAACTCTTGGGAATAATAAACTGTAGCTTTTCTTTGTGTATCCAGAACATTGCTGAGCACATAAAAGTTAGATAAATTCTTATTGATTATTGAAGATGGCCTTTAACTTCTGTGTTCTTAAAGTCTTTTTTTTTAATTTAAATTCAATTAGCCAACATATAGTACATCATTAGCTTCAGATGTAGAGTTCAGGAATTCATCCACTGCATATAACACCCAGTGCTCATTACATCAAGTGCCCTCCTTAATGCCCATCACCCAGTTACCCCATTGCCCCCACCACCTCCCCTCCAGCAACCCTCAGTTCCCTAGAGTTGAGAGTCTCCTATGGTTTGTCTCCCTCTCTGATTTCTTCCCATTCAGTTTTCCCTCTTTTCCTCTATGCTCCTCTGTGCTATTTTTTTCCACATATGAGTGAACTTCTGTGTTCTTAAAGCCTTAAGTTAAAATGCTCAAGCTGAGTATACATGCACAACCAACAACTCTAAAGCAACATTGAAATACATGCCTGAGAAGATGCTGAGAATGCAAATACAGGGAAACAGTGAAATTTATACTGATACGTAGAAGCACAGACTTGATGTCAGTTGGCCCATGAAGGTTTGGGGTGGGAAGAGCACATAAAAAGGCACAGGTGGGACCATGTGTTGTGTGGATGGGAAGCTGTAGCCTAACTAAAATGGAGTTTTGTTCCAGGGAGAAGTGTGAGAGGTGACTGGGTGGCACAGGTGAGCCCAACTGAGACGCACGCCCTGATCCACGAAGGAGAAACCAGTCTGATAGTGGCCTAGGTGGCCTCACCCATGGGTCTCAGAGAAGACATTTATAGAATTGTGGCACCAAGAGTCCTTTATCCATGGCCAAAGTGCATATTCTGGAGGAGACATCACTGTAACCTGCTGGTGAACTCTCCTATTAATACTTGGTCATGAACTCCTGAATGTACCACAGAGTATTTCAGGAAATCTAAGAGGTATTCTACCTGAACTCACAAATGAATCTCATCAGTTACCTTGTGGCATCCATGTTTGGGTTGCTTTTTTCCTTCCCTCATGCCATTCACCACCTCCCTGGAATGGAACCACCACACCTTTGGCCCCTGCCTAACTTGCTTTTGTACCCCCCCACCCCCTTCCACAGAGCTTCAAGGAGGCTTGTGCTGCATAGGCTCCTCCTGATGTATGGAGCTCAAGGAACGCAAGCTTCTGGCCATTTTTGTTGTTATAATCCTTAGTCATGTTCCCTGTGTCACAGATATATGCCCTGTGTTAGACTGAAAAAAAAAGTTGTTTCAATTTCTACTTATAGTTTTACACTCTACTCATACGTCCTAACCCCAGGATTTGACCATGAGTCCAGCCGGGGGTAAGCAGAGCAGGGCAGGGTGCTGGACTTGAAGAAAAATCTTAGTGATAAACATGATGCTCTCTCCACGTTTTTCTCCTCTTCACCATCAAGGATGCATTACTCTATCAAGTGTTTTGTGTCTGATCCTTTCCTTATTTAGGGACTCCATAGTCCCTTATATGTAGACTACTGGTGGGTTGACAAGATATTCTCAGGCATCTCTAAACTCCTGGTGGGCATCACAGCTGGAACTTAAGCCAGGACCTCACAAATGCCATGCTTGTGTCTGAACAAGGGATGCCAGACTGGGAGGGAGTTGTGTAATACAGATAGGGACAGGACCAGAGAATATAGGAGGGAGACTCGTGTGTTCAGATAGACAAGTAGAGAGACAATCTGGATGGATTTTTGCAGACATGGGTCTATTGCCTTTGTTGGACATCATTTTATTCACTCCTGGCATGTACTTGTATTGATAGAATCATTTAGAAGTGGGAGTTAAGGGACTAAAATTATTAAAAGTGTGTGTGTGTGTATTTTTTAAATAGTACGCAGTAGGACTTAGACCAGAGCAAGCAGGAAGGTCAGCTAGGAAAACAAAATAATCCAGACATGGAGTGATGAGCATGCTTCCTACTTTTCTTGTCTGCCAGGAAATGGAATAAGTTTTGTGCTGACTTTTAGGAGCTGTCATTTATCCAGATTTTAAATGATTACCTTTTATCTTTATTTTTCAAATCCTATATGTGCCTCTTTTTGTCTTACTGGTCTTTAGGGTTTTTTTTTCTTGAATTTTTTTTTTGTTATTGTTACTACATCTTTAGAAGTAGACTATAAATGATAAAAATAAATGAACAAAAAAATGTATTGGCAGTGATGGCAAGAATAAAGATGAATGATATTTGACGTGAAGCTTTTATAAAGAGCTGGGGATTTTGCAAGCACTGGATCAAGAGATGTCACCAGTAGCCTAATGCTGCTGGTTGTGGTGTGACTGGAAGTTAGAGAACAAGGTGAAGATGATACAGTAAGTCTTAAGCTTCAGATGGTAAGAAGCTGGGGCTAAGGTTCAGAAACTGCTATTGAACTCCAAGGATGTGCTGTGTCTCCACACCTACTTTAAAGATCAATGATCAAAACTAGATAATGGCCTGAACAATAAAGGGTTTTGTAAGGCATGGCTCTTTTATAAGGTTGGGTGGATGGAGGAGTAGGAAAGTTGTATGATCAGAGTTCCCAGGCAATCCACACTGAGTGGATATCTTCATCATTAGCCCAGAGTAGTGACTACATGTGCTAGGTGTGCTAGGTGTTAGAACTTACTAATTAGTGAGGACCCTTGATGTTCAAAAGCTTAGGGGCACCTGGGTGGCACAGTCAATTAAGCGTCTGACTCTTGGTTTCAGCTCAGGTTGTGATCTCAGTGTCCTGAGATTGTCTCCTGCTCAGCATGGAGTCTGCTTGAGATTCCCTCTCCCCCACCTCCTGCTTATGCATGCTCTCTCACTCGCGCTCTCTCTCAAATCTTAAAATGGTTAAAAGCTTAAGACCCAACATAATAGCAAACAGAAATGTATAATTACCAAATCCTGGGGTATGTAGCAGAAGAGTTTGCAGACCCAAATGCCTATAGGGTCCAGGAAGCTCATCTAAATGAGGGAAGCAGGCGAGATGTAATACAAAGAGGTGGGGGCATGACTTGTGGAGAGCACTGGATCCACCAAAGAGAGCAGCTTCTATCAGCCCCAACTGACTATAGTCTCAAATACTCTGATTATTCAAGAGAAGCCAGAAAATTGGATTTGTAGTAAAATAGGATTAATGAAATGTTGGCTTACTGTTGCAATACAACACATAGACCAAACAAAACACTTCTGTGACTGCATTAAACATGTAGGCATTGCTTTATGGTCTCTGGAAGAGGATGGAGTCCTATCTTTTCAGAGATATGGTACACATATAGTTACTTAGGAGAGTCTGGCTGGGAGTATTGAAGGGGAAGGCTAGCACTTGGCTAGGTAGTGGGATAAGGGCTAACCAATAAGGGCTTTATATATGGGAATAAAATCCCATCTCTTGTAGGTTCAGAAGAGTGGTGTAGAGTTCTCCTGTGAAGTAGACCTGTTCACCCTAGGTGAAGACAGCACCTCTAATAAAAAGATTTTAACAGAGGCCACTCCTTGGTCAATGCGGAACTGAGGCAATGGTTGGTGATGAGGGCGAGGAGGCTGGATTGACTGTAAGGTCATGAGTTAAGCCTTTTGATAAAAGGCTAAAAAATGTGGCTGTTACAACTTTATTATGTGGCAACTAATCCCAAAGCAGAAGAAATGTTCAGTCAAATGCTCATGATTAATATTTATGTGGTTATTATGTACTTTTTAGTATAGAGAACTTCATGCATTATCTCAATTCTTTAAAATCCTAAAATGGGTATTCTTTTTTTTTTTTTTTTGAAAAGGATATTCCATATTTGATACTTCTGAATAGTAGGGCTTTGACATTGACAGGTGAAGTAACTTGCTGAAGGTCACACAGCTGAGTAAGTGGTAATGTCAGTCAGGTCCTGGAGCCAGACTGATCTGATTCTAAAGTATGAGCTTTACTAGGTAACACACTTTTTCCATTGATTTGACTGTACAGGTTGTTCTCTGAGTGAGTTGTGAAAACCAAATGTGATGATGTTAAGTTACATGTTTTTTGGTAAACTGTAAGACAGTACCGATTTAATTGGCATTTACCCAGCACCTACTAGGTTCCACGGAAGTTGCTAGGTGATCTTACTTTGATGGCTGTATTTTTCTATATATTTTTCTTAATTATTCCTCCTATGAAATCCTACCTGTTAATTTGTTCCCACTGCCTCTATTTAAAAGGGAAGACCCCTTGCCCTATCCCTTTTGTTCTAGTACAGTTTACATCTTTATGTGCCCACTTTAATTATATGGTTTCCCTCTGGGACCAGCTAGAGATGGAGATGAAAAGAAACCCAGCTCACCTGAGGCTCCTGTTCACTGAAGGATTATATTACCCTTGTGCCATGAGCCCAATGTTGGAGAACTTTCATTCTAAACAGTGAACACTTTTTTCCTTTTAAAATAAAAAAATCATGGCCCACTGCTGAGCATCTATCCAGAGACACTTAGTTAGTGAAAACCACAGGAAGAACTGTTGCAGAATGTGGAAACTTTGTCCTAACACAATTTCATCTGAAATTTTATATTCTTTGACTCTCTAGGGAGAGAAAGAAAGGAAATAGAAACAAATGAGAGAATAGGAATGGATATGAGGAGGAATCCAGCCAAGCAGTAGGTTGCCATACAGAAACACAGAATGGTTTCTACAAGTCAAACAAAAGCCTGTCATAGGCCCAGGAATCAGAGGAGCTGGACCTGAAGACAAGTACCACACATCATAAAAAAAAAAAATGGATCAATGTGAGAGGGAGAAAAGTAGGACAGCTGTTCTTTTCCTTTCCTAAATGGCTTGATAATTACATTGGTCTGGCAAAGAAAATTCCTTCTTAGTATTGGTCAGTAGAATGATAGCAGGTCACCAGAAAAATAATCCCCTTCCCTTCATCTTCTTTCTCCTATTTAGAGGAGGGAAAATGGATACTTGGGAAAGAGGGAGGGGGATGTCAGAGAACAGCTGTAGCAGCAAAGAGCTATTTATTTTGAGCCTGATTTTATACTAGACTATTAAGTAGCCTAAAATTACTTTGGAAGATTTATACCTGACTGATGAAAATAGTTCAGTACATACATCAAACCCAGGAATCATTGGTCCATAGGTACACCTCCTAATTAATAAAAATCACTAAGCAAAATTTTAAGTTAAACGTGGTGGGTATTTCTTTATTGCTACATCTTTAAGATGAAGGGCATCTTGAATGTGAAATATATAGAAATCCAATATTATACTCCTCTCTTCAAAGCTTATTTATACGTAAGGCACGATGCTGGTGCTATAAGTCAGATCATATCCATTCTTTAAAGTTTTTCAGAGTGTTCCCATTGAGCGTGGAATTAAATCCACACTCTTGGGCTGATGCCCGTGGCCCTGTGTGTTCTGGCCTTTGCATCTCTTCAACTTGATCTGTATGGCTCTCCCTCGTACGTGCTGCTTTCCGGCTGTCTTGGCCGCCTTCAACCGTCACAAACACTCCAAGCCCTTTGCCACTCGAGGTTTTTCCTACTTGTTTGCTCTGCCTGGAATATCGGCACGTGTGGGTATGTATGTGGGGGGCGGGGGGCAGAAAAGGCAAGCAGATGGCTCCCTTATACCCTTGAAATCTCAGCTTAATATCTTCTTTTCTGAAAGACCTTCCTTGATTCTCCTTCTTAAAATAACCTTTGCATCCACCCCTCAAACCTTGCCCTCCACTGATTCTACAACAACCTCCTTTCACTGCTTCGTAGAACTTGTCAGTCTGTTCTTTGTTTTGCTTCCTTAGCTATATTATAGCTTCATGAGGGCAGAGACCCCATCATTCTTAATTTCTATTCTATCAATTCCTCAAATGATGCCTGGTACACTAGACATATACTAATTTGCTAAATGAATGAATGTGAGGGAATGGAACCCCATATTATGTCAAACATTGTGCTATGTATTATTACCTATGTTTATTTAAAGATTTTATTTTGGAGAGAAAGCATGAGCAGGGGGAAGAGAAAAAGGGCAGAAAAAAGGGGATGGGGAAAGAATCTGAAGCAACTTTGCTCAGTGGAGCTCTACACAGGGCTTGATTCCCATGACCTGAGATTATGACCTGAGTGGAAACCAAGAGTCTGATGCTTTTCCAACTGAGCCACCCAGGCAACCCCCCTTTTTCTTTTTTTACCTTAAAAAAATTTTTAACCTAGGTTTATGTAGTTATTGTGAGATAAGAATTTTCTCCGTCTCACTAATGGAAAAAAGTGGGAACTTAGGTCTTTTGTTGCTTAAGTCTTTAAGGAAGTCCTAATCATTGCAGAGTGAGCCCATTATATAATGGATCCATATTTTATGTTCTTTCTCTATGACATGTTGAAATCTCATATAGCAGGCTGAAATTAAGTAGTTGGATTTAGCTCCATTCTTCATGCCTCCAGGGAGTTGTACATGTGTTTGTGGATATGAATGTCTTCATAAAATAAACATCTTTGGGAGCACAGACATGGTCTCTAGTCTCCATATGAGTGAAAAATGCCCATCATACCCACATTTGTAATCCTATAGTTATAGTTCCTTACATTAATATAGTGGTTTCTGAGTTTTCAGGCATGGCAGCTCCTTACATTGCTTTTGTGTCTACAGTAGGGCAAGCAAGGCAGATGTTGTCATTATCTTCCTGCCACAGATCTGCTTGGATTATGATATTAGGTGGCTTGCCCGAGGTCACCCAGCTGGTAGGTGGTGAGAGTCCTCTTGGCCTCCATATTCTTTCCCCAGAATTGTAAACTACTGTTGTCCAGGAGCTCTGAAATACCTTTCTTGGTCTCCTTCTCTTCCCTCCCACCATAACCATCTTTTTCTCCTCTTTGAGCATTTCCTGAAAGTCAGCATTGTGACCTACTGAGAGTTTAAACAGAGGTGATAATGAGGGGTTCTTGGTTGGGAAAACAGATGAGCAACCAGAATAATCTGCCTGCTTTCAATCTCTCTCTCCAATGCCCTCTACCCCTAACCCCCCAAACAGGGATATTGTCTCCATGGTGCCCTTACTTCAGAGTACTCCATAATGATTGCGACCATGAAGAAGTATTTTTTGATCATTTGACCAGATAAGCTAATGAAGCACATCTCCAGTGGTCTTTCAAATAATTCCTTCCTATCTCCCCACCAGCCCTAATTTATCATAATCTATTCTATTCTTCTTCTGACACATCTCCTTCAGCTGAGCCACTGCCCATTCCATTCTATAGGCAAATAGAGCTTCCATCTAGAGCACAGATCTAATTATAGTGTTTTTATTTGTGACTCCCCATATGATTATATCCTAAGTCCACATTCTTCAATGTCATCTAAAGCCCTTGACAATTGAGTTCCTTTCTGTTCCAGCCTCCCCTCCTGCTATGTATTATACTCTCATTTTAACAGACTTCTGGCTGTTGTCTATGCATGCCATGCAGTCTCCTACCCTTGTGTCTTTTTGTGTCATTCCTGCCTCCTGAAATGCTCACTTTCTATTTCTCTATAAAGTTCAGCTCAAAATAACTTCCCATTTGATGGTTTCCTGGACGTTCCTTTATTATTCCTCCTTCCAAAGAAATTTTTCTTCCAGCCTTGCTCCCATGGTAGTTTGCTTAGATCTCTATTAGAGCTACACTCAGGATACTGTCTGTTTTTAATATTGTGGCATGGTTTGTCAACAGAATAGCAAGTTTAATGATGATAGCTAGTTCTCCCTGTATTCTATTCAGTGTCTTTGCTTTACGGATGTGATTTCATGGAGAGCAGGGACACTACTTTCTTCCTGTGTGTGGCATTAGAACCTGGAATGGGGGGAGTATATTATCAGTGTTGGACTTGCACGCATTCTTCTAGGCACGTGACGTGCTCTTTGTCACTGCCATTCTCAGAGGTGGCTGTGATACTGCCATTTTGCCGATAAGAAAACTGAGGCTATAAGGAATATTTTCACAGGGTAGCATTTGAATGGATGTATGTGCCTGACTCCTAAACTCCATCTTCCATTATAGATTTCCTTATATAAACTGATCGACTATGAAATATCCTCTCCTCTATAATATGTAGAAGATACTCTCACCTTGTCCTATGTAAGCTTTTAAAGGTGGGTGGGAATTAATTTATACTAACAGTGATTGAGCATCCAAGCCAGGAAAAGGAGATAGGAGGAAAAGAGTTTTTTGGGGTTATGGAATTATGTGACAGATTCCATGGGACAAATCAGCAGAACTCCATGTAAGGGAAAGTAAGTGAAGTTCAAGATTTAGTGGGATTGCTTTCTGCCACCCAAGTGAAAACTTACCCCGAGTGAGACCAACTGGTTGGAAATGAAAAAAAAAAATCAGTTGATAAAGGTGTAAAATTAAAAAAAAAAATGCTCTAACATGTAACCTGTCAGAGTCCTAGTCTCATTAAAAGACTGGCAGAGAAGACTGACTTGCCAGGTCTGACCTACTATCTGTGGTCTTCGTTCTTTATTCTCTGCAACCTTCAAGCCATGTGGTATTTGGAAAATTCAACATACAAGTCACGTAATTACAGCATTTTCCACTGAACATCTGCAGCACTCTTATTTGGCAATAGGAAGTGCCCCCAAAGTCTGGTGGGGCCTTGGATGAGAGGTCACAAAAACCCCTAATAAATTCTCTTAGTGACATTGTTAGAGGTTATTGCAATACTTCCAGGTTGGTTTAGAGATTTTCAGAATTTGCAGTATTTTAAAAGGAACAATACATTTCCTTTTTGCAAGAAGGACATTTCTGACCAAGGAAGCTGCAGCGACACACTTTTCCGGAGATGAGAGAATAGCAGGCACACACACATGTTCACCAGTAATTTTAGAAAAATGAATGAGATGTTGGGGCAAATGCTGTGTTCTCTACTTGAGAGTGGTCCTAAAGGGAACGGAAAGGACTGTGTCTTTAAAGGAAGCAAATTAGTTGCAGGCGGCTTCAGACAAGTTGAAGAAACATCTGGAAAGGCTGATAATAGATTGACTTCCTGAAATGTGGGTTTGACTATGATGACTTCAGACAGGAAGCTTAAGTTTCTTATCTAACATTGGAAAAAGACCTAAAATTACAAACTGCTTAACTGTGTACAGATTGTAATTCTCTAAAACAGTGACATAAAGTTATGGAGGTTTAAAATTCTTTCAGTGAGCTCTACCAGCTATCAAATATTTGAATATCCTCTCCTTCATAGGGAATATTTAAAGAAAAATATATGTGCTTGTGTCTATTAAGTTCTGATATTATGATCTCTTCAAGTTACTTATCTTGGAGGCAATTTTAATAGAAATGGCATTTTGTTCCTCCAAACCTGAATTTTGATATGGAAAGTTTTGACTATGATAAAGTTGAAAGCACTACCAAGGAGAAATCAAGAACTAGGAAAGAAATGATCCATGTTCTCCCAGAGCTGTTGGCCTTTCTAGGGCCTTAAGGGAGGGCTACAAGAAGAATCCTGAGAGTTAACAAATGTATGTGCAATATTTTTTTTAAGACCTTACACATGACGGTACTACACACGCATATAAATTATTCAAGGCATTCTCTCAGGAGATAAGGAAAATCCTTTAGCACCGTATTCCACCATATTCTTGTTTCCCTTGTAGTCAATGAATTGCAGAGCTGTATTAATGTAAATGACACCTCACATAGTTAGAAGGAGGTATTTTCTGTGTTTCAAGGAATATATTTGTAAGTGTCTAAATGTGAATATTCTTTGGGGCTTCATATTGGCCATGTCTATACATGAAATTTAAGCTGCTTTACAATTTCATGTTGAAAGAGTAGGAGTTACCCGTTAACTTCTCTTGTTGCAACTTGTGCTCTCTCTTTGCGTATAATTAGAAAAAAAAAAACACCATTCTTTCACAGCAATTGAATAATGAGGAAGGATGCTTTTCCATGAATGCAGAGAGTGCAATGGCCTTTTATTTTTTATTTTTTTTATTTTTTAAAGATTTTATTTATTTATTTGACAGAGAGAGGCACAGCGAGAGAGGGAACACAAGCACGGGGAGTGGGAGAGGGAGAAGCAGGCTTCCCGATGAGCAGGGAGCCCGATGCGGGGCTCGATCCCAGGACCCTGAGATCATGACCCGAGCCGAAGGCAGACGCTTAACGACTGAGCCACCCAGGCGCCCCAGCAATGGCCTTTTAAATATGGCTGTCAATACATGCTTTTGAATCTCATACAAAGTTTACACATTAATTTCTTACCAGCTACATTTTTACATAAAAAATTAAACCTTCAGTTGTTAATTGCATGCAGATATTCTTCTACATTTGTCAGACAACTGTTGTCCCATTTGTACTATGTCCAGCCAAGCGAGCTTGCCAATCTTCACCTGACAGCCTCTACTTCCCTGTGTGTCTGTTCCCTGCCGCGAGCTTTTTCATTCTTCTCAAAGTCTTCCTCATCTTTCTAGAATTAACCAGCTCAAATGCAACCTCCTGCTTAAAGATCTATTTAACACCACTGGGAGAGTATTTTTGTTCCTTCAGTTGAGCTCTATTTAGTGCACTTAATTCAGAAAATACTTAAGAGCCTGTCCTTTCCAGGGCATTATCCGATGTCCTGTGTGTGGTTGGGGAAGTAAGAAAACACCCATTCTCCCAAATTAGAGGAAGTAAGGTGACAATACAGTGCAGATTCATATTCACAGTTTCCTACTTAATTGGAATTGAAGGATTTGAAATTCCAGACAAATACATGCATACATGTATTCACATAAAATGTTCACCTAAGAGTGGATTTTAAATAGGAATTTTATGACCTTGTGTAGGAGATTTCAAGGCACTCATGCTTTTGCCCAGTAGGGGATTTATTTGCTTAGATATCAATATATTTATGACATGTCCTTTATTACTATAAAACATAAGAACTGTTCATTGTAAAATGATTTAAATAATGTGCAAAAGTTTATAATGTACAAAGTGAAAGTTATTCCCACTCTTATTCTTCATGGGTTACCATGTAAACTGTTTTTTCACATGCTAGAGGGATATACAGAGTATTAGTTTATGCATACAGATATTTCAAAGTAGCAGAGCTGAGATTTGAACCTAGGTGGTCTGGCTCCAAAGTCTACACTCTTAGCAGCTAACATATCTGCCTCTTTATATAGTTGTCTTTAAATTCACTCCTTAATGTTTTAGGTAGCTTTCGTTCACAAATTTTAGTTCCATCATTCCAGAAACCCTCTGGTCCTCTCAATAAAATCCTGAAATACCATATCCAAAAAACTATTCGTCTTTTACAGAATTTTACCTGTGTTTTCCCTAGTTATATTCTACATTTAAAAAAAAAAATGTGTCCTTAAGGAGAAAGAAATCTATGTAGAACCTGGACTTTTCCCATGACCCCTCTCTAACCGCCCCCACACCCATATACACCCTGCTGCCACCTGAATCTCAGTCTTAATGCATTTAGAATTGCCACATTTGATATACTCTCCACCTTTTGAGTCCCTTTTCCCTCTAACTCCAGAGATGGAGTCAAAGAGGTGGGCTTGGTTTCCCTCTGAAACTTCAGATGCACAAAATCACCATGTACACCTTCCTTCCCCTTCAGAGGATGCAGAAGGTGGCAGAGCCCAGAAGGGGGCGCTTGTGTTGGCATTCAGGATCTCCCCAAAGGCAAACCTCACTCTACAGGGTGCACAATACCCTAAAACCATAACGTATCTACAACCCTGTGGTTACAGGTTTGTAGTTTCAAGTACATTTTGGGCACCTATAGACTAATTAGAGGACTTTGCAACTAATGAAAACAATATTTCTGTGATAAACGAGTTAAGTCCAAACAAGTGATCTTCACACAAAGCTTTGGAAACAGCCTATGTCTGGAATACATACATAAATTACAGTACAAATTAGATGCCTGACTTCATTTCACAAAAATTTTCATAGTCAAAGGAATGCAAGTGAACATAGAGTTTCATTTTCAAATAACCCAAACAGTACTTATAAAGTTCTCGAAACTGACTGATTTTAGAAGGAAGTGAAGGAAAGAGCTTTGCAGTCCAACAATTATAGAGAATACCAAACAACTGGGCTAGTAAAGTAATATTTCCTAGGATCTAACCTCATGTCTCAGTTTCTCCATCTATAAAATGGAAATGATAGCAGTACTTACCTCATAGGGTTGTCAAATGATTAAAGAAGTTCATGTGTATGAATCAGTTAAGAGTGGTGGGCAAATACTAAATATGTTAATACTGATCATTGTTAGCACTGATAATCCCCAAACCCTTATAAATATACTCTATAGGCTAGTCCTTCAGACACCAGAAAGCAATCTCAGGCTACCCCAAAAGTGCATTAGCAGATATGTCTAAACAACTAAGCAAACCTTAAGCTTTTTTTCTTTTTAAGATTTTATTTATTTATTTATTTAAAGTGCGAGAGCAGGAGGAGGAGCGGAGGGAGGGGGAAAAGCAGACTCCACACTGAGCATGGAGCCCAATACGGGGCTCCATCTCAGGACCCTGAGATCATGACCTGAGCTGAAACCAACAGACGCTTGACTGACTGAGCCATCCAGGCGCCCCAGGCCTTTTTTTTAAGGGAAGAAAGAAAACTGCCCATAGTCTGCCATTCTTGACTGCTACTGAGTGCGGGGTTTCTTTTTGAGGATGAAAAAAATGTTCAAAAACTAGATTGTAGACATGGTTGTACTGGCAATATACTAAAACCACTGGAATGACACTTTAAGCGGGTGAGTTCTATTTCATGTCAACTATATCTCAAACTCCAATGTCTTGAAAGAGTTTTCCCTGTTCGAAAATGCAAATCAGGATAACCGTGCCAGAGGCTTTTCAATGAAAATTTTCACTACATGTGAAAACATACATGCAAACTATAAGGTCTAGGCATAAGACCTGGTACCAGTTTTCTGGATCAATTAAACAATTTATATCTGAATAACTTTATAATTCTCAGGTTTTACTAAGAAGCTCTCTCTCACCTTTGTGTTTCTATGCTGACAGTATTAGGTTTTTTACCCACGTGCCAAGTTACATAGAAACTCTTATCAGTCACATCACTCCTATTCTGAAGGAATAAAACAGTAAAATTGGATTCTGATCAATATGACCTTCTTTTCCAAGAAATTTTGCCATGTGTTTTTAAAATAGGGAATTTGTGCTACATCTTGTAAAAACTCACCAAGAGGCTTCTCAACACAGTCATGGAGCTGAAACAATGGAGAGGAGCTATTTCTGATCTAGTGTTACCCCCTGTCTGAAGACCCAGTCCCTCCATATTGGCTGTAGTGGAAGTCCAAATTTATTATTGACATATTTAGCCGGTAACTTTTGGAGTTGACGTCAGCCCAACAGAAAAGCGTGGGATGTATGACCACCTTTTCCTACTCGTCAGCAGTTGTGCTCTCCATGAAGGCTGTATCTACCCTGTAAGGAGAGATGTGGGTTCTGTTTTCCACTTTGTGAGCTTGATCACCACTCATGGCCTTCTGGTGATAAAACCTGTGGAAAAGTATACTACAAACTATTTGACTATTTCCTGTTTTTAATCTTACATTTTTAGTGATTCTTCAGTTTCTAAGTATTATAGAAACACATCATTTCCTGTTTAAAAAAAAATCTGTTTGGATAGTAAAGTCAAAGACAATGGGGCCTAACAAAATACTAAGAGAGTCCAGTAGTGGTCCATTAAATTCAGTAAACAATTTCAGGATATCTCAAGTTATATAGGTAGCTAGAAACAGGTTTAGTACATGGCTATAAATGAAAATAACTGGCTATAAATATATAAATAACACTAGGCGCCCTTTCTAAGTCAACCTAATTGTCTGATTTCCTGCCCCCCCCCCAACGTACACATAACACACCCCCCATTGAATTGAATCAAACAGTTTTGGATTTGCACTTTACCAGTTCTTTTGCTCAGATCCTACTCTTGATTTCTCATGCACCAAAGATGGGAGGCCAGTGCCAGCTGATGAGTCTTTCTAGGAATAGAAAATGATCATGCTCACCTGGGGATTTTGGATTGCTCATTTGGTTATTCGTGCCCTTCATTCAGCTGTGGCTGGTGGGACTATGACTTATGCTACTGTTTCTTTTTTTTTTTTTTAAAGATTTTATTTATTTATTCATGAGAGACAGAGAGAGACAGAGAGAGGGAGGCAGAGGGAGAAGCAGGCTTCCCGCGGAGCAGGGAGCCCGATGCGGGACTCGATCCCAGGACCCTGAGATCACGACCTGAGCCGAAGGCAGACGCTTAACCATCTGAGCCACCCAGGCACCCTATGCTACTGTTTCTAAACAGGGCTACGTAACGACTGTAATACAGCCACTATGGCGGAGGAAAAAGGAAATATGGTTTTCCAGGTTCATTCCACTGAAAACAACTTTTAATCTATTTTTTAAATCAATTCACATTATTATGGCTTTATAAATATTATCCACAGCTGACCCATGTGTCTGTGATTGCCAAGGTAATCCTTTTCTTTTGTGTCTAGTTTTTCCCCACCCCTCCCTTAGAGTTAATAATTGCTGCTGATTTTGGTTGGTTGGTTAGCTTTCTACTTACCTGACACTCAAATCTTAATTTTCTATAAGTACTGAAAATCTGATTCTAGAAGATTCAGACCCCAAGTAATCTTTTCTCATCCTAAAGCTGACTCTCTTCCAGTGTGGATTGATTGGTTGGTAGACTTGTCATCACTAGAAAGCTCTCTATACCATCATCCTGTGAATTCCCTCATCTGTTAGATCTCTGGTTTCCTGAATCTCATGTCTTTTAATTTACTCCTTCATTTTGATAAGCTTTATCCTTTAGCTGCTTCCTAAAAAGGAAGATAAATTTTGAGATGTCTGGAGTGCCTTAATTCCACTCTTAACTGATCTTTTGCCTAGCTATAGAATTCTATATTAGAAACGTTTCCTTCAGGGGCGCCTGGGTGGCTCAGTTGGTTAAGCGACTGCCTTCGGCTCAGGTCATGATCCTGGAGTCCCTGGATCGAGTCCCGCATCGGGCTCCCTGCTTGGCAGGGAGTCTGCTTCTCCCTCTGACCCTCCCCCCTCTCATGTGCTCTCTCTCATTCTCTCTCTCTCAAATAAATAAAATCTTTAAAAAAAAAAAAAAAAAAAAAAGAAACGTTTCCTTCAGAGTTTTGGAAACATTGCTCCATTTTCTTCTAACTTCCATATTTGTTAAGAAAGCTGATATTCTTAAGCTTACTATATTGCATGTGACTTTTTTCCCCCTTTAACCCTTCTATAGGAGCTCCTAAGATCTTTCCATTATCCTTAATACTTAAAGAATTTTTAAAGTCACTTGAGTAAAAATGTGTCCTTTTTTTAAATTGGAAATTCACATCCTTCAGGTAGGTGGATGAAGGTTTGTGATATGAATTAACCTCTTACTGGTTTCATTTTCTGTTCACAGCTACACTTAGCTGCTGCCCCTGCTTCCAAAACTTTGTTCCCATTTCTCACCTGTCGTGATCTTGTCTCCCATTCTGTTTGACTTTGCAGATTTGTATATTCTTAAAATTCCTTAACTGTCATTATAGTGGAGTTTTTGGAAGAATGTGGAAATAAATGCATGGGTTTAAACTACCATGTTTAGCTGGAAGCTCAGAATTTATATTTAGTTCTATTGAGGGTAATCTTGATGGTTCCAGCCTTAGTCTAGCTTGTCAAGATCTTCCAGATACTGTCATTCATCACCCTGTCTGTATCACCAAGCTTTGTGATTATCTGCAAATACATCCTCTTGGGGAGTCCAGTATGTCTGTATCTATCTCATGCATTCTTGAAGGTTTTCAGGACAACAGGTAGTCAGTTCTGCTCCCCTCATAAAGTTTGGCTGCCCTTTGTGAAAACTCTACCTAGTCAGTTACATACCACCTTTTGTTTGTGAGTTGTGACCAAAAATTTTGAAAAGTTTATCAGGATATTTAAAGCAGATGTGCCACCCCCGCACCCCAGTGCGTGTGTGTTTATAACAGAGTAGTTAATCATCTATCTATAACCAAAAGCATGTATAACTTCTGGACTTTGAATAGCACAGTTTTGAGGCCATGACCTTAACTGGTGTGGCTAATCACAGTGCAAGTAGCTGATAACTTTTAATAGTATATCATAGACCCACACTTTTTAGAACTTTCTATTATGCCTGTTGATAGTATCTACTTACTAGGGATTGGAGGTGACCCATAAGGTGCACACGGGGTTCTGCAACGTTATGTTTTACCGGGAAGGAGACTTAAATCAATTGGATGGAAAAGGTCAATATCCTAGAAAGAATCAAGGCTTCCTCAAAAATTCAAGAAAGGCCAGATTGGAGCAGAATAATGCTCTGAATGTGATCAGATTCTATCTCATTTAAATATTGAAAATATATGAAATTTAAGAGCTGTAATTTCTCTAGAATTCTTGTGTTTACAACTTTCAAGTTCAAATATTTGAGTTTATTTACTTAAACTAGTTTCTTTACCATAGTTTGTGACTTACCCCAACTCTTGTCTATTATTAGGTTGATATTTGTAAGTTCTTTTGTTGAAACCCTCACTGTATATACCATTTCTCTTTTCACCCTCTTAGGTGAAACTAATTGTTCGCAGGAAGGCACGGCACCTAAAAATGGAATATCCTAAATGGTAGCGCTTCTTGTCTTTCACTTTCAAATTACAAAGGCATATGCCCAAATTATATACTAAAAAGACTTAACTATCCTTTTTGAATCATCTACCCCAGTGTGTGGAGGGGGGGAATAACCCAAAACCTTGAACCCCCATCCAAGCTAGTTTTATTTTTAAATAGCCATTTTGCATTTTTGCCTACATTTAAGAATTCATGTTTCTGAAAATCATAAATAGGTTGATCTGGATAAAATGAATGTTGGAAAAATATTCAGAAAGATGGACAATAGTCTTGCAGTAGTAATGCTGGTGTTTGGAGGCTAAATGAAATGTTTTACACTAACTCAAGTCCTAAATAGCAGTGAATTCAATTACAACAATGCATAGTGCTTCTTTAGACTTCCTTAGTTCTGATAAATCTTTCCTAAAATAGTGTCCCAAGAAATGGGCATGCCCACCAGCCAACTGCTGTGCTATCAGTCCCCAGGACAGCAACTTGCCCTGCTGCTAATTAGTGGTTTCTCTGAGCAGTCACTCTGCCTTGTAACATTAGCTCATTATTTCTCTTGGGATAAAACAGAGAGGCCCTGACTCTCAGAAGCAGATGTTGGTGTGTCTGAGGTCCAGTGCAGGGAAAATAAGAGACTCATCACTGTCCTTGATGCACTAAAGATCATGATCCAGACATCACTGCTTTTATTGTAAGGGTTTTCCCCATTTCTTCATAGTAGTCGTTTATGAAAGAAAGGAATGAATACTGTACTTTTATCTAACCTCACAAGAAGCATTAGGTACTTGGGCACATGGAAGCATTATTAAAACAAATGGTTCTAATTGTATAGCAACCTGTAATTACATGTTACAATTAGGGCAGGGCAGTTCTGGTGCGATCCATTATTTCACTAATGCTGCAGGTTTTTTTTTTTTTTTTTTTTTATTGGCTGGGGAGGTGGTTGGGGGGAGATACCAGCCAATTTTTCTTTGAAACAATTTACACAAAAGACTGTTACAGCAAAAGCTTAAAGTGAGTTCTATTAATACTAGATTAGGCTAATCTAAGCAGAAGTATTTGTGCAGCATATATAATTATCATTACCGGCACTATAACTAATAATAGCACACATTCCTATTAGCAATCAGAATGCGATAAATACGTGCTTAATGTTGAAAGATAATGTAAATATAGATGTATTAAATGATTCGTCCCTCCCAAGTTGTGTGCTATAATAACTGGGTTATGTTGGGAGGGCACAAATGTTACATTTCCAGAAATTGCCCCCAAAGTTGGCTTTATACTTTTAAATGCCTGGCGGCAGAGAATATAGGGGTTTGGTTGATAAGGATTTGAGATAGAATTCTGTCTTGGAGAATGAGAGGGTGTGCAATGGGATCAAGATTGTTGCCAGAGGAAGAAAACATAAACTGTTTTCAATTACATAAAACTGAAGTGGGCATCTGACAGCTTAGCCTTGGAAAGCAATGTGATGGATGGAGAGCCCTATGGATGCTAACAACTGTTGAATTCCTCCTGCCTCTTTTCCCTTTGGGTGAAATGTGTTCAATAGTACATTTGGGTCTCATCTGCACTGACTGTGGGAAATCTTATTGTGGTGTTATCAGACTGCTGTTGTTGAATTTTCCTATACAAAAATCTGCCTGCAGGAATAGAGAAACTTCTGCAGAGGTTTCAATGGTAGTGCATAGAGGTGGGAAACCATTTTGAAACATTCTTATTTTTTTCCTTTTATGTCCTGTAATTATTGTCTAGGTGTGTCAAAAGAAGTTCTTAGCTTAAAAGTAGCAGATAAAGGAGCATTTCTATTCGATGAAACTCTAATGTGGGTAATTTCTAAAAGAACCCATATTCCTTATACAGTAAAACTTCCTTCTTTAACTTTTCCAAGCAGATATGAAAACTGAAATGTGAGGTGTATAAATACAGGGACAATTAGTTTAACTTTTTTTTTTTTTTTTTTTTTAGCATCTGCTATAAAATTACCACCCAAGTCACTGATTTATACATTTCTTTTGGGAGACTTGATCATTTGAATGGCTGTATTTAATCAGAAATCTATGAGCTCTGGTGTTGGGATAGAAGGTGAAAGGTAAAAAGTAATTCCCATAAAATACAGCATGTGGGGTGTGGGTTTGTGTTGCAGGTAGGAGAGGTTCCTCCCTATAAGTAATGGTGCTAGAGAAGCTGGGTTATATGAAGGGAGGAGATAGGCCAAGGTGTAGTCAGTTTGGGTATGATGCCAAAACCAAAGAGGTCAGTCATCCTTATGTGGCTATGTGATAGGGATTTGGGTTGAATCTTCAGGCTGCTGCCTCCTATCTTACTAGGTATTTCCAGCTGACCCTCAAAGCACTTGCCACTATTCAGTCACTGATGCTTTTTCTGTATAGTTGAAAACTTCAATAAAAGAATGATCCATCAAAGCATTTATAATTTAGATCTTCATATCGTTGGTTTCCAAATTCTTGTCAAGCTGTAATAGGAACATATCCAAAGAAACAGGAACATTTGTGAATACCTTATCAAAAGTCAACTAACAATTTGCTTATGTGATCCTTGCTTTGTGAAATCTACTTATTTACATAGCTATTTATACTAGGAAAGAAGAACTGGAAAGGGGGAAGGAGGCAGGGAAATATGAAAGCAGAGTAGAATTGAAAGGATGGGATGTGAAGTGTTTAAAACCTTAATTTAATAAAAGGTCAGCTTTCCTTTCTTATGGGAAATCCCACACGGGCCTTACCACTCCTTAGTTCCAGAGCCCCCTTCTCTGACCAGAGCTGCTTTTCTTGTGTTCTCCCTTGTCACAAAAAACACTTGATATTTTGGAGACCGTCAAACCTGGGGGACACCCAGTGTATTTTCTCTGTCTGCATCAGGCGTGACTTTAGATGTTTCCTCCCAAGGTCATTAGTGTTCTAGATTCTACTTGCAGCTTCAGTGGTTTGGGTTTCTGAGGACAAATCATGGCCTGACTCACCTTTTGCTTGTCACTTCAGATTGCAACAACTCCAACTGGCTTCCCATCCTTATCCATTCACAGGTTGGTCTATGAAAACCCATAGCCTGAAATCTGTATGCTCCCACCAACCCAGAAATAGTAGTTTCAACTTTTTTCTTTTATGGTCATAGCAAATTTGCAAGAAAAAAAATGTGGCACTATTAAAAATCTGCAAAATGCATAGAACCTCTGCTTTCTGGGAATACTTATTGCTCTATGACTCAGTCTTTCTCTTGCTAGTTTTTTCAAGTTTTTAATTCATACTAACCAGGCTTATAGACTTCAGTGATTTGATCAAGAGGGCAAGACTATTTTCTTTTTGGTTGCTAGGTGACAAGTTTCTTAGAGGCAGGGCCCTGTCCTGTTCCTCTTTGTCATCTTTGGGCCCTAACACGGAGCCTCACATCCAATAGGTGCTCTGCTGGTGCATTTGAAATTAAAGCGTGAATGCGTTTAAGTAAATATACATAAACATAGAGGATTTCCCATTTGTACCCCCTTTTTTTTTTTTTTAAAGATTTTATTTATTTATTTGACACAGACACAGCGAGAGAGGGAACACAAGCAGGGGGAGTGGGAGAGGGAGAAGCAGGCTTCCCGCTGAGTAGGGAGCCCAATGCGGGGCTCGATCCCAGGACCCGGGGATCATGACCTGAGCTGCAGGCAGACACTTAATGACTGAGCCACCCAGGCATTTCCCATTTGTACCCTTTAAAGCAGTTTCATACCAATTTCTCCACGGTCTTGGGGCAGGATTAGTCTCTCCATCTTTTTTTTAAATTATTATTATAGTCTCATTGCAATATTAATGAATTTGCTAGTATTTGACTTGAATTACAGCCACTATTCAAATACCCCATGTCTCCACTATAAAGTAGTTTTTTTCAGTTCTCCAACCTAGAGAAACATCACCTAGAGTCTAGTTGGCCTACTTATTAGGAAGTCTTACTCTTAGGCTAGTTAGTCCAGATATTTTGCATTGGTTTTGCTTTAGAGGAAACACAATTTATGTAAGACTTGAGGTAATTTAACAGTAAACTATTGGAACAGATGGTACTCGACCAGTGATCTTACACTAGTGAACACTTCAGTGAAACTTGGAGATCGCGGATAAGCTTCCCTGTGTCTAAAACCAATGAGGTATAATTTTTATCACCTTACATGCTTCAGTTAGTATTGCCCAGTTTGAATTTATCAAACAACATTGACAGCAAGGATAGTCAAGTGGAAAAATGAGTATTGCCCTCACTTATTTCTTTCAGCCTCTCAACACCATTAGAGCTGCCCATGTTGAGATATTACCTGAGAGTGGATAAGGAAGGCCTTTATAGTTAGATCTGGATTTCAAACTCAACCCCATAACTTTCTACCAATGGGGACTTGGGAATTTCCTTCACTTTCCTCAGACAATTCTCTGTAAAATCGAGAAAATACATAATTCTACAGGGCTATGAGTAAATAAAACTTGAAGTTTCTAGCATAGTGACTGACAAGGTAAGCTCATTGAAAATAATAGATTCCTCCCCTTCTCAAATATATATGGTATTGATCTTAATATTTACAGTCAAAAATTAATGCATGGGGAAAAATGTAAAATAACTTCTAATGATTAGCATTTTGATCAGCTCAAAAAGATAAGCATATGGAGTAATTTGTCTTCTAGAAATATAAAGTAAAATGAAAGTGAGAATTTTTTTCATGATAGACCAATGGGGAAAAGTCATTGGGAATCAGAAGACCTATTCTCTAGTTCTCCTTCTGCCCCAAACCCAATATATCAAACATGAAATCTATCTTCTTTCCTTTACCTCTGTTCATCCTAGCTCTTCCTGTGAGGCATTCTCAAAGTCACCTGTATTAGACACTATCAGATTGCTTTCCTCTTCCTCCCTGCATCTGAGTCATTGATTTTTGCTGCTGCTTGCTTCATAATGGCTTTGTCATCTACTTCCTTTTTATTCCCACTGCTAGACCCTAACCTGACCTTTATCTTTGCAAACAATTGCGGTAGTAGCCTAATGCAGCTTCCTGTTCCATACCAAAAAAAAAAAAAAAACCTCCAAATTTTTGCCTAGATTATTGAAATTAAATATTTTTATAACTAGTTGCAAAATTTCCTCATATCTGATTAGGATGGCCACATTATACAGCTCCAGCACATGCCAGGGGCTGCTATATAACTGGCAACCCATGGAGTTTTGCAGTGTACAGCCTATGTGACCTTGCACTGAGATCCTTTCTATAATATGTGCAAATCAATCATTCAAACAATTCTTGGGCCTTATACCTCTTTCTGATTCTCACTGTCCATACTATAGAGTCCGGAGAATAAGAAAAGCCTAGGATTCAATATTCTTCATAACCCAGCCCTGACCTGCCTTCCCATCCCTATGTCTCGTATGTCCCACAACTTTCTGGTAAGAATCTGCTGTGTCTTCCAGACTGGTTTTTCATGACTCTCATTCAGAACAGACTTGTCTGGAGGGTACCTATAGAGTACCACTTGCAGAAGTAGTTTTGGGGGCTTATTTCTTTCTAGGTGTTCTTCCTGACACACAGCCAGGTTGGGGGGTTTTCCCTAATGGTGAATTCTTAAACATTTGAGAGGTCCAAGAGAAATAATTACATGAATATCTAACTGTTGTCTATAAAAAAGTTGAATCATAAATATACATTTAAGTATATAAAATGCAGGTATAAAATACATGCATTCACTAATTTTTTTGCACTATGTTAACAAAACACACCTACATAGTGTCTTTGGGATGACTTTTTAGGTTTCAAAATCTTTGAATAGGGCATATTGTCTCCTATTTGCTGTATCTATGTAAGAGTCAAAAAACAGCAAATAGATCATTTGAGGGTGTAAAATCTCACTGGAGATCTTTACATAAAAATATAAAAAGCAAAAGTGAAAAAACAAAAGCATGATTAAAGGCAAATTGACATGGATATCAAGTATTCATGGCATTCATTCAACAAATAGTGAGTGTCCGCTACCTATTAGACTCTCTTCTAGGCACTAGACATTGGGGTGGCGGGGGAGAGAGACCATTACTCTTATTGTTCAACTAATTAGTAATTGGAAAGAATTTTGCTGGGGGTGTGTGTGTGGGGGGGAAACAGTAAGTGTTTGCCATTTTAAGGAGGAGTGAGAGAGACTTCTTTATTAAAGTCCCTGGAAGTGAGGGCCTAAGCATGGTAAGTAGAGCATTCCAGACAGAACAACGGCATGTACAAAAGCCTTGGGGTAGGTGACACTCCAGGAGCAAGGAAGACGGGACAAGTTTACATATGGGCCTTGGAGAGGGCTCAAAGCCCTTGAGCTTTTTCTGACAAAGAAGGAACAAACAGGAATTTTGAAGAGAATAAGGACATTATTTGGCCAGAATGCCATGACAGTTCCAAATATGGTAACAAATATGGTAGCAAGGTGCTGAGAAGTGGTCCGATTCTAAATATACTGTGAACATAGAGTTGTTTGTTGCTGGATGTGGGAACAGGAAGAGAATTTGAGAAACCAAGGAGTCATCCAGGCTTTTTGGTATGAGCAACGGGGAGAATGAAGTTGCCATCTCTTGAGATGAGAAGAGTTGCAGACATTGCATCTTGATGTGGAGGCGGAAAATCTTAAGTTCATCTGGGTGCATGACCTAGACCTCCAAGTGGAAATGTAGGACAGGCAGCTGGATATATGGGTCTGGAAATCCATGGAGAGATTCAGGCAAGGGATATGAACTTGGCTGTTGTCACTGTGGCACTTTAATGCTTAGAGATCAGGAAGATAGCAAGGAAGCAACGGAGCGTGCCTGGTTGTTGAGGGGTGGGGGACAGGAACCAAGAAAGTGGACTTCTAAGACTCCGGTGATTAAAGACTTCAAGAAGGGAGCGATCACTGTATCAAATGATAATTAAATGAAGTCAGCAATTAACCAATGGCATTTGCTTCTCTAGATCATGCTTTGTCAATATTCTGAATCTTTCTATAGTCCATTTAGCAACTTCGTGGTCTGAAGTTTCATAACTTTAAGTAAAAATTTAAAAATATGTTAGTGGCAGATATTAAGCAACTATAACGCTAGTATTGTTCTGGGAAACCTCTGCTGCTATTTCCACTGCTATGAGGAGTTTAATGCAAAAGCACTGCTGGTCTTGGAGGCAGAATGTGGTTGTATATTTTGTTTCCCATTTTTCCCCAGTTTTGTTGAGATTTAATTGGCATATAACATTGTATTTAAGGTGTGTAACATAATTTGTTACATGTATGTACTGCAAGATGGTTACTACAATAAGTTTGTTAATGTCCATTACCTCTTAAAGTTACGTGTGTGATGAGAATTTTTAAGATCCGCTTATTCACAGCTTTCAAATGCACAAAACAGTATTGCTAACTGTAGACGCTATGCTGCACATTATATCCCAGAACTTATTAATATTATAACTGGAAGTTTACACCTTTTGAATACCTTCACCCACTTCTGTCATCCCTCCACCTTGTTTCTGGCAACTACCAATCTGTTCTGTGTCTAGAAGGATCTTATATGTTTTAGTAACTTGGATTTTCTTGTCAATGAATTGCCTATTAATCTTTTTTTTTATAATTGGGTTATTTTTTCTATGTTTCTGTAGTATTTGTATTTATGTTCTTCATATCAATATTCTTATTTTTATGTGTGTATTCTATGCATTGCCAATATCTTTTCCCAATCTATGGCTTGTTTTTGTTGTTGTTTTGGGTTTTTTTGGGGGGGGAGGGGGATTTGTTGTTTTTGTTTTTTTGTTTTAACTTTGTATATGGGGCTTTCAAATTAGGTTTTTAAAATATTACACTAGTTTTATATATTTACCCCCTTTTTATGCTTTTTGTTATTAAATCCTTCATTACTGAGAGGCCATAAAAATATTCTATATTTATATACACATGTGGAAAAACACTTTAAAAATTTTGTCTTTAATCTCTCTCGATTTTGATTTAAGTATAGTAAATCTCTATACTGCATCATTTATATATGTTTCAGCATTGTAGAGTATTCCACCGTTCGTTCACTGATTTATAATGTCTGCTCTCTCATATAGCAAAATCTGTATTGCTATGAGCCTTGGGGGCTCTCTGTTCAGTTTCATTGGCCCCCTTGTCTATTCCTGAACCAATAGTTAATTGTGGTGTTGGCAAGTCAACTCTCCTCATTGTTTTGAGTCAATATAGTCTTTGCTATTTGGGTCCTTGTGTTTCCTCAATGAATTTTGGAATGAACCTATTAAGGTTCATGAAAATTACAGCTGAGATTTTGATTGAAATTGGATTGAATGTGAAAATTTAAGAAAATTGCCATCTTTTATAGTATTTTCTATACCAAGAGATAGACTCTTAACTATAAAGAACAAACTGATAGTTACCAGAGGGGAGTAGGGTGGGAGATGGATTTAATAGGTGATGGGGATTAAGGAATGCACTCGTTGTGAAGAGCATTGGGTGTTGTATGGAAGTGTTGAAACACCATATTGTACACTTGAAAAACTTTGTGTATAATTTTAATTACTATTTAGTTTTATGTATGCCTTACTTCCATTATGATTCATTGATTCATTAGCTATTTAGAACTGTGTGTGTAAAACTTACAGTGGGATAGCTTTATTTTGACATGAATTTCTAAATTATGATTAGAAAATATGTTCCATTAGGTTAAAAAGTCATTAAAAATTTGTTGAATGGAAAAGTCCATTTTGGTAAATGTGTTATGTGTGTTTGCAAAGAATTTTTTTTGTAGAGGTCTGCATGTATTTATGAACTCAAACTTGTTAATCCCCACTAATTTTGTCTACTTAACATGTCAATTGAGAGCGATATATTGAAAGATCCCACTATAATGGGGGATTTATCAATATCTCCTTATATTTGAGCTATAAAATATTCTGAGACTATTTGCATACATCATATTTTTATATCTAATATACATTTGTAAGTTAGACACTCAATGTCTAATAGGAATCATTTATTTAGTTGGCTTTATCACTAATGATTTTTGCCTTAAAGTCAATTTTGTCTGAGGTAATTTTGCCAAGAACTATCTTCCTTGTTGCCATTAATATTTGCTTGATGTATCCTTTCCTATCCTTTTTTTATTTTTTCTTAAACATCTCCTGAAGTATAACTGACATTCGATAAACCGCACATATTTAAAGTGTGCAATTAGGTTGGTTTGACATCTGTATCTACCGTGAAGCCATCCTCACAATCAAGATGATAAGCATATTCATTAACCCCCAGAGTTTCCTAATTCTCTTTTCCATTTGATTTTTTTTTTCTCCATTGAATCTTATGTTTTTTGGGGGTCTCTTTTAAATGACACAGAGCCACATTTTGTATGTCTGTCTATCCAATCTAATGTATTTCTCTTTTAATGGGCTGGGTTATTTCTTCCTAAGCTACTCACTTCCCAAAGTACAGTTTCTGTATAATAGTATGTTGGCATAAATCTCTTTAAGTTTTTGTTTCTATGAAATTAGAGTTATTTTGTTCTCATTTTCGGAAGACAAGTTTGTAGGATACACAGTTCTAAGTTGACCATTCTTTTGCCTGTTTTAAAAACGACTTTATTCTTCCAGTGTTGCAAGTGAAATGGTTTCTTGCAGTCGTCCTTCTTTTGTCCTTTCTTTATTCTCTTTACAAATCCTGTTTGACATGTTAGGCCTTTGTTACTTGATTGTACCTTACCCAGTCTCCAAGCACTAGATCTGTCTTATAGTTCAACCATTCTCTCTTCAACTATGTTTATGTTTAATCAGATATTTGCCTCACATTTTTTTCCTTTCAAAAGTTAAATTTATAATTTCTAAAAGATCTTATTTTTCAAATCTGCTTAGTCATTTTTAATGTCTGCTTAGTTTTTCCTCATTCTACCCTTTTAAAAAATTTCGTAGTTATTTTCTATTCAGTATCTCAGTAACTTCCATTTCCAATAACTGATGTTCACATATAGCAGTTCTTGTTTCACTGACTTCTACTTATGGTGGCTTATTTCTCTGTAAGTTCATTGAACTTACAGAGAAATAAGCTTGAATTTTTAGACTCAATTGAGGATGATGTCCTCCAGTGAGTGTTCGTTTGTCTTTGCAATATTATTTAGAGCTAAAAACATATGGAGGAATCCTAAATGCATATTAGTAAGTGAAAGAAGTGAGTCTGAAAAGGCTATATACTATGATTCCAACTACAGGATGTTCTGGAAAGGGAAAAAATATAGAGACAACAAAAAGATCAGTGGTTACCAGGGGTTGGATGGCGGTGAATAGGCAAAGCAGAGGTTTTCTAGGGCAGTGAAAATCGTTTATGATGGTATAATGGATCATGTTATATACTTGTCCAAAACCCATGGAATGTATAACACCAACAGTGAATCCTGAGGTAAACTATGGACTTTGGGGGGTGATGTTTATCATTGTAGGTTCATCCTTGGTTTAAAAAAAAAGTACCATTCTGGTGAGTGATGTTGATAATGAGGGAGACTATGCATGTATGCTGGCAGGGTGTATGTGGGGAATTTCTGTAACTTCCTCTCAATTTTTCTGTGAACCTAAAACTTCTCTAAAAGGTCTTAAATATTGATATTTGTTTTCCCTAAGCATTTTAAAGATGTTATTCTCTTGTATTCTAGCGTTTCCTTTTGCTAATAAGTAGTCTGCTATCAGGTTCATTCGTGAAAGTAATCTACTTTTATCTTTGGCTACCTTTATTATTTTTTGTATTAGATTTTCATAAATTTCCTACAATACATCTAGACGTGATTTTTTTTGCTCTGAATTTATTGGGCTTCATTAACATGTAGCCCTACTTTTTTCATAGTAGTAGTAGCTTCCCCATTAGTCATAATCTTTCACTTTCTCCTTTTTTTTATTCCTATTGGATGCATGTTGGGACTTCTCATTCAATCTTCTACGTCTCTTAGCAACTTTCGTTTTTCAACTTTATAGGACATTCTGAATTGTTTCATCCCTATTGCTCCTCCAGTTTAGGTCTTTTCAACAATATAATTATTCAGTGCATCTACTTTTTCAGATAAGGAATGCAATTTTCCTATTTAAAGGAGTGCAGAGATTTACAGATTTATAAATTTCTAAGACTTACTTGCAAATCTATAGAAATATATCTTAGTATGGTACCTCTGTAAAATAGAATTCTCTTCATAAGCATTATGACATAAAAAATTAATCCTTCATGTCATCAAGTATTCTTGGTCACTGCTTACATTTTTCAAATTACTAATTTTTTTTTAGTTTTTATTTTTTGAATTAGGATAAGAGTAAGCTTCATAAATGCAACTGATTATGTCATAAGTCTCAATCTATAGATTTCTCTCTCTCCCCCATTTGATGAACTTCAGTCATTCTTTGTTCCTGTAGAGTTTCTTAAAAACTTGCTTCATGGTGTCATTTAACATGTTCTCTGTATGTCCTGTACACTGCAATGAGATTTTTTACGTATTAAATGAAAATTCCATTATTGGAGAGGCCAGTCTACTTCACAGATGGTGGAATATAATTTCATCAGACATATGCCTGGTCTAATTTTCATGATTTTAACAGTCATTTAGAGCTGTTCCTTGATCCATTAATTCACCAGAAGTTCCAAAACATTCTAGTTCTATTATTTTTTATGAGGCAGGATATTTCTATAAGGTGAAACTTTGCTTCAGCAACTCTTGAGTTGCCTTGAGGTATAGTTGGCATAGGAAAGGAAATTTAAATGCTTGATTCTTTTATTTACCATTTCTCTAAGTGATTAGTTTATTCCTTATCCTTTACACTTGACGAGTGAGATCTCTCTTTCTCTTTAGTGTTCTGTTTTGGGGGAGAATTCTTATTAATGCCCCAGTTTTTCAATCTCTGGCCGGTAGGAGGCTTGTCAGATCAGTCTGAGATCTTTCTCATTCCCTTCTTGCTCCCACTTTGCCCCGTAACTCTAGTAGTTCATAACCTTTCATAATCTCTTCACTTTTATGGTATGACCAGAGGTTTCAGGTTCATCTTTTAATTTCTCTTCTCAGTTATAGAATCAGCTAATTCTCCAAAAGTCTGTTTCCTTTATTTAGAGATCCCAATCCGGGTGCTAAGTATATTCATTGTTATTGTTTTGTTTTTCTCCATGAGCAGAGCTAGGACATATATATTCTCAACATAAAATGCATTAAATATTTATACTAGTAATTTAAATTCAAATTCAGGATCAGTTATGATTTTTACATAAATTCATTGATCTTACATATGTACTTCCCCTTTCTTATACTGAAATCCTGATTTTCAGGACTCCTTTATTTTTTAACTCACGACAAACATTCTTAGAATAACAATACCAACACTATCCCCCAATAAAATGAGTTTTGAAAACAGTATAACTATTTTAGTTTTTAGATTATATGCCTCTAGAATTTTAAAGTACTTGAAGTTATTTTATGTATAGTTATGCTACCAGTAGGATACACATTTATGATCAGTTATTTTATTTTTAGGAATCCTTTTGCTACCTATTTAAACTGTTTTCTGGTTCTCCAAATTTTCTCATGACTACCTATTAGTAGTCTTGTATATCTCCTGTTTTCAGGCTACCATGTGTCCTGGTATGGTCCCTCCTCAGTTTCTGCTAAGGTGCTTATTCTGTATGGATCTGAAAACTATTAGTGGTTTACTCCTATTTTTTACAATTTTTGTTTTTGTTTTTGTTGCTTTTAGGTTTTTGTTTTTTGTTTTTTTTTTAAGGGGGTTATGTGACTTAATTTTGCTGTATTGTCTGTGGGTTTTAGGTTTCACTCTCTTAGTTCCTGGTAATTATTATTATTATTATTATTATTATTTGTCATGGCATGGGCAGGAAGAGTTCGAGATTAAACAAAAATGCCATGGGTTAGTATATATGCACAATTTCCCTAACTCTATTGAGGCTTAGAGGTCATGACACCCAGTAGTAAGGAGTATATTGAGATCCAGATCTTGGCTTCTGAATGCCATTCTTTGTGTATTGGTTTATTATGATTTCAAATCCACTTGTTTATGAATTAAGTGAAGTTTGTTTTGTTTTTTTGTTTTTGGAGAGAGAGTTTGGGGTAGGGAAGGGACAGAGGGAGAGAGAGAATCTTAAGCAAGCTTCATGCCCAGCATGGAGCCTGATGCAGGGCTTGATCTCACCACCCTGAGATCATGACCTGAGCCAAAATCAAGAGTTGGATGCTTAACTGACTGGGCCACCCAGGTGCCCCGAATTAAGTGAAGTTCTAAGGGTGCATTTGTTTACATGGAGGAAGCTGTGTTGGGGTGTTGTCATGGGCATCTGTTATTGATAAGCATTCAATAGCTCAACTGGTAGGGCTACCACTGGGGACTTAACCAGAAGAACATATGGAGGAGTGGCTATGACATAATTGACTTTTAAACTTTAAATACCAAGTGTTAATGAAGACTTTTCAAGAGTGCTCAGTCTGGGCACAGTTACTCCTTACTAATCTAAATAGCTTTCTGAAGATTTTGAGACACTTGCTTCTGCCGGGCTACTCTTGGATGGCAATGGTGTTTAAACCTTGCAGCAGTTTTAGGAAGAGAAGCAACATCTGTTCCTTCTTTGGCGAGGCTACTTCTCATAAGCAGTGGTGCAAACCATGTGATGATCCCTGGAGTAATAACCTTCAGTGCAGCACACCTGGCTTGGCAACACCAGTGTGCCATTGCCTGCTAGCTACATGCCCTAGCGGTGAGGGACCTAAGCCAGCAGCCGATACCCAGTTTTTAGTTGGAAGGACTAACATTACTGAGAACTAGCTTGAACAAAGGTACACCTCAACTAAATTTGGACTCTTTCTTCTTCCCTTTGCCTGCAACAATAGTGTAATTAATTCATCATTGGTTTGGAGTGTGTTATTTCTTTAATGGCTTATTAAGAGACATTATCCTATTGGCTTATTTCAGCCATGAGCTATTGGCTTATGAAATACAATTATAAACTGAGGGTTGCTGGAGCGGGGGGTGGGGTGGGAGGGATGGGGTGACTGGGTGATAGACACTGGGGAGGGTATGTGCTCTGGTAAGCGCTGTGAATTGTGCAAGACTGTTGAATCACAGATCTGTACCTCTGAAACAAATAATGCAATATATGTTAAGAAAAAAAAAAAGGAGGTAGCAGGAGGGGAAGAATGAAGCGGGGTAAATCGGAGGGGTAGATGAACCATGAGAGACGATGGACTCTGAAAAACAAACTGAGGGTTCTAGAGGGGAGGGGAGTGGGGGGATGGGTTAGCCTGGTGATGGGTATTAAAGAGGGCACGTTCTGCATGGAGCACTGGGTGTTATGCACAAACAATGAATCATGGAACACTACATCTAAAACTAATGATGTAATGTATGGGGATTAACATAAGAATAATAAAAAAAAATTACAATTTCCACAGTGAACCTGTGTTAAATTGGCAAAGATACTCTCTGTCTCTGAGCATAATTTTCCATAAATAAAACATTCTCCAGTGGGGTTCTTGAAGTGGTACATTACAAGCATGGCTCATATTATGGAAGTGCTCAAAGAAAGATGGGAGGGTTGAAAAAAACACAGTAATCAATCTGCAAGAGTGACCAATGGCCAAATACAGAAAAATGTAAGAAATAATCCATATTCCATCATAATCCACAGAATGAGTCTATACTGATAAATAACTGAATAAATAAATGGGAGAGGGGAATGGACAATTCTTCCTTACAGAAGAATTCTAATATAGGAGGAATGAGAAGAATATAAAGTCACCATTAGAACAACAAAGTAATAATCATGGCAGGAAGCATGCACAATTGATGCTAAAAATTAATGGCTAAGAAAGAGTTTGAGGAAAAGCAGGATAATGACCTGGTCACAAAGGATCTCCCCCAAGATACAAGGGAAATATAGTAACTTTGTAATGCGTAAATGTATAAACAGCAACTTGACCAATCAATATTGGCAGTAGTAAGATATACTGACATGTATCCTTTGATATGAGAAGGTATTTGTTCTGTGGTATTAACAGAAATGATTAAACTCAATCTAATTGAGACAAAATCCACACAAAAATTAAGGGACATTCTTTAAAATGACCAATATTCAGGAGTGTTATTCAGCAGTGTTAAGGTTATGGAAAGGAAGGACTGCAGAACAGTCACATTGCGGGAGACTAAGGAGATGTGAAAACTAGGTGTGAAGGGGTCTCATAGATTAGCTTCTGAAACAGAAGGATATTAGTGGAAAAGCTGCAAAGCACTGAGTAAAATCTTTTAGTTAAGTATTCTAATGTTAACTATAGATTTGTGATTATACTATGGCTATGCAACATGTTAACATTCGAGAAAGCTAGGTGAGGGTATATATAGGAATTCTGTGCACTATTTTTGCAACTTTTGCGAGTTCAAAATAATTAAAAAAAACAAACAAAAAGCAATTCTATGCCACTACCATAACCATAGTCAACCTCTCAGAATTCCCATTTGGTACTTGGGTAAATACCATTTGGTGCTTAATTTATTAATTTTTCATTTTCTTGATTGTATTTGGTTACCTTTTTAAAGCTACCTATTGAGTTTTTAGATTGACTTCACCTGTTTTTTTTTTCATTTTTATATAAATTTTAGTCCTTTCCCATCGTTTTTTATTTGCAGTAATTGATTGTGCTAATATCTTGTTTGTTATATCTGCTGATTCTCTTTCACGGTATTTGGTCTATCATTTGTAATCCAGGGTATTTTAAGCTCACACCCCCTTCCAAATTCAGGAACCAGTTATTTCCCAGACAGTGGTGAGAAGAGGGATTTTTATTTTTTGTCCTGGGCCCTGGAGGGTCTAGTGGTCCCAGTTTTTGTTTAATTTTCCAGCCTCATGTTCCAGGCTTCTACCTTGACTTCTTGTGCCCTTACTTCTCTCCCAGCGCCCTTCTCCGGTGGGAGAAGTTTCCTAAGTTTCTCTTACAGGACTAAAGGGCTTTCTGTTCCATCTCCTCTACCTTCCATGGCCTGAGGCCAAGTTTGATGTCTCTGGGCACTGGGAAGCCTGGCCCTTAGCCCCTCAAGCCAAAATCAAGAACTAATTTAAACAAATTATTTGGCTACTGTGGTTTTAGCTACGGATTGAAGTTCTGGTTAACTTCTTTCTTCATTTATGGTACCTGGGGGTTTTCCTTTATTTTGAGCTTGGTACCTGCTTGCTCTTAAATATGGCTTTTTTTCCTTTTTGTCCAGCATTTTTGGGTTTAGGACGGGAAGATGGGCTTGTCTCACCATCTTTCTCTGTCATATTTCCAGAAGACTTTCAGTTCATTTCTTAAAGCAGTTCACCTGTATTCTCTGAAAAATTTAAACAAATTTTGACATATTAGTGCACTTTAAGAAAAAATTGTTTTCCTCAACTATTAAAATGATTCTTCCTTTACTTCTATGTAAGTAATAATTTACGTGAACATGTCTATGATTCTGCAATCAAATATAACGCTTTGGGAATTGTTCCCAATAACATTTAAGATGATTTTAGCAGAGAATATTTTTAGTTGGAAGTGATACGAATTCAAAGGTTCTGTGGTTGGGATGCTCCTTTCTCTAACTTGGAGGCATGAAAGAACATCGAATTCTTCTTTTTGAAGATAGAATTTTTGCTCTAATAGCACACATTGACTTTTTTTTTTTTTTTTTACATAATGGGGCAGAATTATGCTATTTTTTTCCTCTATTGCCATACAAGTCAGGAAATAGCTAACTTTATTCCATAGCAAATTATAATAATAGATTACATTTATGTTCATAGTTTTTTCACAGGGCTTTCTTCCAATAAAATTGTGTATAGGTTTTGAATGCTTCAGACACTTAGTGCACATGCAAATACCTCTGGGTGGTCATAATTTTGTTCACACTGTTGAGAGGAAAAACAAGTTCTTAGTTTCTAATAAGTGCTGGTGAGGCGCTGTCAGATGCATTGATGGAGCTGGAAATTATCTTACTATCAAATTCCTGTATCACCAGCTTACCATGTAAGCCTGTGCCTTGGTGGCACCAGGTAGAGGTTTAGTTGCACATAATTGCTTCGAGGCTAATGATACCAGCTTGCTTGGTGGGCAGACCAACACGTGTGCTGGACATAAAGGAAACGTGCAATGCATTTTCCAAACTTCATTATGAATGTTGAACATAATTGTCTTGGGCAAACTTTACTTTCTTAATGGAAAAACACATGCTGTCAGATACTTGAAAGTGTGCCTGCCAAACTCCGCTGAAGAACAAAGGTAGCCAACAGAAAAAGATGTGACTGTCACAGAGGATTCCAGTAATAGGGGCTGAAGTTATATCTTCAGTCCAATGAGATCCTGAATAACTGCCACAGAGGGACTCAGATCTGGGAAATAAGCAGGTACTTTCAGAGTTAAAAGAACACTGTAACCCTTCAAAATAATTTGTTTAAATCTATTTAAGAAAACATCACCTTAAAAGATATCCAAATGAATAGGCTCTTTCTACATTTGAAGAAAACTTTAAATACAAATGCTAGGAGAAATTCAAATTCTTAACTACCTAGGAACAATTTTATAAAGTACCTTTAATCACTGTTAATTGAAAAAACAAACTTGAATGTAATCCAGCGTCTCCTTTCTTATCCTGAGTATTAATTAAAAGGGATTTAGATAATGTGGTAAGTTGTAGGGAGGCGTGGGCCCAAGGGAAGTATGCCTAAAGGTTGGGAAAAGAGAAATAATGCTGAGTGTTTTAGGTATAGGACACTTTAATTCTTACAATTATGCAATGAAGAAGCTACCACTATTATCTCCATTTTACAGATGAGGAAACTGAGGCACAGAGAGATCTAAGGAAGTCTTACAGTAAGTAATAGGATCAGGATGTAGCTCCCTGGAATGAGTGCCACATTGTCAGAGTTAAGGACTTAAAGTATGCAGGGTTGACAAGAGTGACATGGGTTCCTAAGTGGTTGAGGTAGGTTTTAGCCAGGGATTTCCATAATGAATTATGAAAATGCCAACACAGAAAGTACATTTCCATTGCCCCGTTTTCAGGATCCCCTTTTTCTTCTCAAATTTCTAGTAATTATTTGGATAGGATGTAAATAATGCTCCCTATTTCATTACCAGTGCATAGAGTCAGGTCTTACAGGAAAAAAAGATGCCCGGCTTCAGAACTGGGGTCATTTAAAATTGTGAATGTTTCTTGGTACCTCGTGGACCTTGCTGCAAAATAGAACATAGGTCTCTTTACCTCTTTGTATCGCTAAACGTTCTCTACAATGCTCTGATTGCTTTTTCTTAAGGGTGGGGGGGGGCAGGAGGAGAACAAAAACAACTTTATCTTAAGTGTAAATTCTATCTTACCCTAATGAGAACTAACATTGATTCTCTGAATTCACCACTAAATATTTTTCAACCGCAGAAACTCTGGTTGTGTATTACCTCTGTGACAAAAAGCAATTACAGAGTTGACCTCTTTCGTTTTTTCTTCAGTTGCCACACGACATAATAGCTGCAGTCTAGTCTGATTTTAGTTGAGAGGCATAGAATGGATCACAGAAAGTTTTGTTTCCAGGGCACCTGGGTGGCTCAGTTGGTTAGTTGTCTGCCTTCGGCTTGGGTCATGCTCCTAGGGTCCTGGGATCGAGCCCCGCGTCAGGCTCTCTGCTCATCGGGGAGCCTGCTTCTCCCTCTCCTCCCCACTCATGCTCTCTCTTGTTTTCTCTTTCTTTCTTTCAAATAAGTCTTTCTCTCAAATAAGTAAAATCTTAAAAAAAAAAAAAAAAAAAGCCTCGTTTCCATCTTAATAGCTATATTTGTGTAATTGTTAATCTTTTCCTTCTGTTGGGTTGAAATAGGTCTTTCAATCACTTTCCTCCCATGGAGTTTTGCTTCTAGTATCATCAGATCCAGTCTGGCCTTTTTTAACCTGACGGCCCAAGTGGATATTCTCAATCCGCTGTCAGGTCGCCTCCACTAATTATTTTTATTTATTTTCAAATGAAATAACCCTAGTTTCTTCAGTCGTCCTTCAAAATGTGGTTTTCCTTTCAACTCTTACTTGTCAATCCAGCCTACTTTGCCATTGCCCACTGAGGGTACTTGCCAGCTGCAATAACATTCTGCAGATTGGGTCTGACCAGCCAGAGTGCAGAGACAGAACTTGTTCTGGATGTTTTCTTCTATTGATGCATTTAACTAAGCCAGGAGATCCCTGAACAGATCATCTCTGAAAGAAGAACATACCTAAGAGGGGACCACATAGACAGAAGGTGGATCAGACTTGTATAAAAACATCGTATTTTTACTAGCCGAGGAAGCCAATATGAGGAAATTTGTCTTCTAAG
This sequence comes from Neomonachus schauinslandi, assembly GCF_002201575.2. Lineage (NCBI taxonomy): Eukaryota > Metazoa > Chordata > Mammalia > Carnivora > Phocidae > Neomonachus > Neomonachus schauinslandi. The sequence continues at coordinate 107,510,946 of NC_058403.1, forward strand.
CATTAGACCTTGAGTACTTATATAGTTTTGCTTTTCTCTGCATGGAATGTTCTCCATCTTTTGCCAACCACTTGGCAAATGTCTGATCATCTTTCTAGCTCTTTGTGAGGAATTCTTGCCTGCCACACCCTTTCCCAAGTGACAGCCTTAAACCCAGTAGATGATGAGGGGGACAGCTGTGTTCAGTTTGCAGGCACAGATGGTTGGGCAAAGGGATGAGCCATCTAACTTAATGGTATACATGATATGGTCCAGCTCAAAAAGCTGAGTGGGGCCTAACAGGCATTCTCTTTAGGGAATGTGCAAAACAGACTGGGCCTGTAGCTGCAGGAACAGACAGGTCATGGGTTACTTGGGGCTATGCTGGTCTTCTTGTTCTGTGTGAGCTGAAATCCTGGGAGCAACCATCCTTAGAAGAAAATAGGTTGTAGATTCTAGGTTATGATTTTCTGCTTCTAGTATAGGTTGAATTCTTGAGTGTTTTTTATTCCTATAAAGATTATTGAGCATTCTGGAATGCAGCTAAGGTATTTGGACAGAGTTTGGACTTCTTGGGACTTATAGTAAAGATTCATTAGGTGGGACCAGAGCAGTGCTTAAGTGAGGGCTTATTATTCTCCGTTATTGAAACAAAACAGTTCTGAGTACTATTGCCTGTAAACCTATGAGATTTTCTCAGCATGACTGTGGTCACAGGCACTATTCTGGCCCTTGTTTCCTCTAATCCTTTTGGAGGGTTCTTTTCCTGGCTTCAGTAGTTCTTCATATGCATGTGCTGACTCTATGGAATACTAGAGAGGGACCCTTTGCACAACTCTAGAGTTCTCAGTCTATGAAGCTGTCTCTTCTTAGGTGTCCCGTCCTGCAAACTCAAGCTGCCTTGGTCTCCTCTGACCGTGGGCACTGTCTTAGCAGGAAGAGTACCAGGCTCTGCTTGGGTTCCCCTTCCCCATTTAGTGGCCTGGAAACTGGCTCAAGGCAGTGCTGGAGCAATCTTTACTTCCTATTGCTTCCTGTCTCTCAGAGCTTACTGTCCTTCCTTTCTCAGGTGAGTGTCTTAAACTTTAAGATTTATTTTGTCTTGTTGTTTGAGGTGAGAGGGTAAACCAGGTCCCTGTTGTTCTATCTTAGCCAGAAATGGAAGTTCCATAACTTGTTGACTTATTTAGGGAAGTTTGATAAATACTGCAGTCAGTATACTTGCTTACATTTTGTCCAGTTGGAAGATTTTCCTTGATTAGTACCTCAAGGAGATATGTCATTCTCCTATTTTAAAGCAGACCCTTTGTGTGTTAACCTGTTAAATTTTTGGTTTCATTGCTGCTCAAATCAAGGCTGAAGTTAAAAACAATGAGTTAATAATGGATTATAATGTTATCACATTTTCTGTAGAGGAAATCATTCCAGTGAACCATTTGAGTAAAAATAGTTTCCCAAGAGGAACTTAACTCTGGAAAGATAATGATCTGTTTTAGATGTCTGTAATTTACAATTATGTTTGGTTAGCTTCTGAATTGTGAATATGGGAAGTGTTGCAAGACTTAGAAAGTTGGTTGATATGTAATTCATGCAATTCATTTCTGAAGCTCAGGGGAACCAAACATATTTAGGGAGGGAGCGTGTGTCTGCATTTAAGAAAGCCATTCAAAGATAAGCATGCATGGCTCCGTGAGCATGAAGCTACATGAGAAATATTACTAATATTGTCATCAGAAATAGTAACGTTTTCCTTAAAAATAAGGGAAATGGCAAAATAATTTTACCTCTGTCTAGAAGAGCCTCCTCTTATCTCCTGAAGTCCTGAAGGAAAGAAATCCATCTTGCCAGGTGCTTTTGCCTGGAGAATAGACCCCAGAGGCTCACAGTTCCCAAAATAACAATCCCTCTATAGCCAAGTAGAGCAGACAGAGGCAAATCACAGTAAGTCTGTGCACCTAGGAGCAGCTCCGAGGGTCTCTGCTATGAAAAAGCCCCCACTACTCAACTGGCTTATCAGAGCTACTTTTTTTTTTTTTTTTAAATTCATTCTGGACTAAAGGGATGCTGATTGCTGGTACTACAGGTAGTTTATGCATAAAGCCTGTGGTTTCTCCAAGCTGCCTTACAGAGGACTGATCTTAGGCTATTCAGTGAGAGAAGAGCCCAGTGATTGCCAAATGATACATAAAAAGTATTTGGGGAGGGGGGAAGCAAAGCTTTGAATCACAAATAACAAAGTGGCTCCCAAGGATAGGTATTCAGGGTGGTTCTTCTGAGTTGTCAATCTCTGCCTAATCTCACTCTCCCACATCCTATCCCAGATCTTTGCTCTGGGATTGCAGATGGTACAGCTTTCCCTCTAGGGATCAATTAAACACACCAGATATATGATTTCTCTCATTAGCTCTAAAGCTTAAAAACAACTATTGCTTTCAAAATGCTACTGAGTTAAATGTCCTTGATTCCTGGGGCTCAGAAATGAAAATTGAGGCCATTTTTAATATAAAAGTTTATGGTAGAAGGGTAGATTAAAGGACCCAGCATAGCCTATAGGCACTAATGTGTGTACTTATGTTCTGGGAGCCAGGCCAACCATACTTGAATCTGAGGAAGCTGTCTTCTCCATGGAGTCTGGAGGCCTGAGGAGTGGCAGGAGCTAAGTGATGAACTCATAGGGAGTATAAGCCACAGGGGTGGCCAAGGGACTTTGTTGATGGCCAAGGGATTTAGCTGACTATTTATACATTATGCCCAGAGAAATCTGACCCTGGGCAGTGAAGCAAGGTATAAGGGTTACAAATTGAGAATTACGTAGTGGGCAGACTGTTGCCTCCATCAGATTAGTGACCTTGCAAGACTGGCAATGTCTTTCGTGAACCTTATTTGTTTTTCTGAAAGGTGGTGCTGGCCATCAAAATCTGGCTAGGATCTCTGTGTGGTAAAAGACCTGTGTCCAGGGGTGCCTGGGTGGCTCAGTCTGTTAAGCATCTGACTCGGTTTCAGCTCAGGTCCTGATCTCATAGGTCATGAGATCAAGCCCTGTGTCAGGTTCCACGTTCAGCAGGAGTCTGCTTTGGATATGCTCTCCCTCTGCCCCTTCCCCTGCTTGCATTCTCTCTCTCTCTCATGTATCTTAAAACAAACAAACAAACAAAAAAACCCTCATGTCTACAGTAGACCAATGGTCCATATCTTTTGTCTTTCTCCTAAAGTGCTGGGCATGGGTTTTGAATACATTAGGTTCTGGGTTGTTTATCGTGATGTGCATCATTTAATAGACTAGCAAATCTGGCCAACACCATGCTACTGAGGGCCTGTTCTCACTGCTCAGTCTCCAGGCCTGGGTTCCTAAATTTGCCTGTCTGAATCACCTTTCTGAATTCGAATACTGTTACCTATAAACACCTGTGAAATCTGCTTTATCCTCTCAGTGTTTCTCTAACGGGAACCCCTGCCTTTATCTTGGGTCTGACAATTCTTCAGTGGGTGGGACTCTCACTCATTGCTCAACTTGTACTATCCCTGCTCTCTGCACTGAATGCCAGGCGCACACTGTCATTGTGAGAAGTGAACTACTCTCTCATACTGTTAAATGTTTTACCTTCATCAAGTGCAGCACCCTGTTGTATTTAAATCTGAACCACGTTCCCTGCCTGGTTGGACTTCCAACCTTTGGGGTACCCACTCCAGCTCACTTTAGTTCTAAGACTCCAAGACTCTCCTTTGGATGGCACAATTCTCTTAACTTAAACTTGCTCTCCTGCCGCAGCTATCCTTCTTTCTAAATCCACTGTCAACTGTCATCTACAAATTTAGAATGTCTTATTTACACAAAAATTCAGAAGGGACTAATGCTCCCTTCAGCATGGGGTTGGATTTGCTTATTTGAAGTCAGAGCCAATAATCCTAATGGGTTTGAAGGGCTGTGAATATATAGTCCTCTGAACTTGGTCAGGTCTGTTAAATTGAAAATTCTTATGATTGAAGAAAACTTATTTTTCATGGCAATGATGTGTGTGTATAGAGAGAGACTTAGAGATATATAGATAGATTCAAATACAATAAAAACTAAAAAGTATAAAATACTCAGAAAATTTCACAATGAAAAGAAAAATAGAGCACAGAATGTAGTGGGCTTATTTCTGAAGAAGTTGTTGGTATTATAATTTCATAAACATAATGTCTACAGTTGGAGAGAAATTTGTCCTTGGCCTAATCAAGAAGAACACATGAAGGAGGAGCCTAAATGAGAGCAATCGTAAACTATGAGACCTTTTCCTTATCAGTGATGACAGAATTTGAGATGTATTACGATGGAATTAGGTTTTCATCTCTTGACATGCATAGTGTACTCTGTCCTGGTCTGTGTTTTGTATAAGCAAATTTTGGTAGGAGCACAAAGATTCTATCAATGCGGGGAGAGGGATGAAAGGAGTGACTATTGGTTCCAAAATTTATCTAAATAGTGCATGGGTGCTCCCTTTAAGTTCACTAACTTGGATCCATCAGCTTTGCTGAGAGGCCCGCCATGTGCTGGGCACTATGCTGTAGCAGTCTCAACTTACTTTCTTGAATAAACGGACTTCTTCTAGCCTTTCATATAGCTCATTGAAAAGAAAGCTGTATTTGAAAGTCTTGGTAGTGAGTAACTGGTAAACCTGGAGTCAGAATTCAGGCTCTAGGCTGGGGTCCAATAATCTACCTAATTCCCCAAATTCTTTCTGAAATTGAAGACCCAGAGAGACGGAATGGTTTACTTGCTGTCACACAGTAATGGAATCATTTGTGTCCACAAAAGGAGAAACTTCACAGTAACAAATGAAGGCAGAACAGACCAGCACTGTGAACATTTGGAACCACCATTCTAGGTAACATCGGTAGGGTATCTTCAATCATGAGAACTATGCTATGCCAAGGCCCTAGCTATAGTACTATAAGTTCTCCAAGCCAGGGTGCCTGTACACTGCTATTTTATCAAGTTTAATGGTGAATTTAAATGTATTTTTAATATGTTAGATTTCAAGGAAATGGCAGGCATGGAATAGCTGAACCAGGATTAACACCCACATTCCTACAAGGTACGCTTATATTGTCTCTATTCACTGCGCTACTTCAGTGGCAAAGCTAGCAAAGCATTGCAAAGTGCTTTTTGTTTTGTTTTCCTGCTAAACAATAAATGTATCTACATAGATCCAGCTTGGTAAGATGAAAACCCTTATATCATCTAATCAAATCAGTTTCCTCTTGTAAAGAGAAAAGGGAACAAGAAAATCAAAATCAATAAAAATCCTGCCATTTTATTGTAAACAAGTATATTCAAATGGAAATTCTTTCAGTTATAACTGTTTTTAAATCTGATCATTTCACTGTGATGGAATTCTTCTGTATGTATTACAAGTCTTATTATCTCAGCTCTTTCCCAGTCCTACCGCTGGGTAACTTTGAACAAATGGATGTTCTGGTTCCATTTCTACATCTGTAACAGAAGACAGGTAGACAAAAGTCATTTTTTTTTTAATCAAGATAAAAATGAAAAATAAATTTATCCCATGTTGCGCTTTGACCCATAACAGCAGAATTATTTGCTTAGGGCATTAATAATATGACTTGAGTTGTGAAGTGTGAGCATTTTATTTACTTTATTTTACCTATATTCTTCCATAGGGAATAGAAACTTAATTTATGCGGGCTAGTAAATTTTCCATTGTTATTAATAAGGGTTTAAAAAATTACAGAAGAAATATTTTGATTTGAGAATATGTAACTGAAACTAAATGCTTAATTACAATGTTGTTTTTTAGAAAATGTCAGTAGGAACCTACCAACAGGAAGGGATTTCATCTCCTTATTTCTGCTCATTTTAATTGCTACTGATAGAGATCAGAAGTTGGTCATTTGAAAGCAAACCCAAATCTTTTATGAAATCAGAAGATGAAATATACTATATTTGCACTTTTGTTCTCCGTATTATCTCAAGAACTAACTTTTTCTCTCTCTTTTTTTTTTTTTTTTTTTTTTTTAAAGATTTTATTTATTTTTTGACAGAGAGAGAGACAGCAAGAGAGGGAACACAAGCAGGGTGAGTGGGAGAGGGAGAAGCAGGCTTCCCGCTGAGCAAGGAGCCCGATGTGGGGCTCGATCCCAGGACCCTGGGATCATGACCTGAGCCGAAGGCAGACGCTTAACGACTGAGCCACCCAGGTGCCCCAAGAACTAACTTTTTATATTGAGTTCTTATGTACACGTAGGCTTAGCTTTTTAAATTACACAATTAACAAGTTTACATGGTGGTTTTCATTGTGCAAATTGTGCTGCCTATTCCTTCAGCATTCAGAATTTATCATAGGATCCTTTTGGCAGAGCAAAAATTTTTCATCTTGTAATTACTAAAATAAGTTATAAAATTAAATGAGATTGCTTTTGACAATACCAAGGTGTCTACAAGAAGCTTAATTTTTTTCTGTGGATTTCCTTGAACCCTGTGTCTGTGAAACTAAACAGCAGATTTTATTTTAATGACTGTGCTGTTTAACTTTCATTTCAATATAGCCACATTTCTGAACTTGACTATTGAAAAATCACTCAGCAAATTCTGTCTCAAAGAAACCGTTCCATTGACTAATTCGTAGAGTTAGAGTATTCCCCTTTGACTTTAGATGCAGGAAAGATCACAATTGGTGGAATATTTGATTTAGCTTTGAAGGCCTAGAACAAGGTTACAGATGCAACATACCTGTATAAATCATATGGGCAATGGCCCAGTTGAAACTAGCCCTTTTAAATCATAAGGTTGCATAGCTACTCAATACCAAAGACCTGTGAAAGCTCACACAAAAGCTGCCAATTCCAGCTAGATCGTTAATATATATTATGTAATAGTTACTAAATGACAAAGGAAGACTGAAACAATAAAATGTTTCATAGGTAACTAATATATGAATATGCAGATAATTGTAATCTAAGAGGGACTGTACTTAGTTGTCTATGACCTAATGTGTGCAACATTTCTACGATTTCTGCCTGATTGTTTTTTGTTAATCCTATCTACAGTTTATTCCAACTAAACCTCTGAACCCTAAGGGATATTCTACAGGCAGGACTTTTCAACCTCTGTATTACTGGCATTTGGGGCCAGAGGAGTCTTTGTTGCTGGGGACTTTCTGGTAGATAGTAGGATGCTTGGCAGCATCCTTGGTCTCTACTGACCAGCTGTCAATAGCACCTTCCCCCTTGCCACCGCACCCGAAGTTGTAATAATCAAAAAATACCTTCTGACATTGCCCAATGTCTCCTGAGAAGTAAAATTATCCTGGCCGAGAACTACTGCTCTAGAGCCAAGAAGGGAAGAAGTCCTTTCTCCCATCTCCTTCTCTTTCAGTCCTCTTGGAAGACTCTCTCATGATTACTGGGCATCCTACACAGTTACTAAATGCTTCTATTAAAAAATGCAACTATATTTTAATGAGGGTTCAGGAACCAAAATTTCCATCTCAAGACAGTGTCTTTTTTTTTTTTAATTGGAAACTTGTCCCAATTGATTTTATGCAAGAACTAAATTTTCCAATGGAGCATATTACCCCAATAGTGTTCTGTACAATAATAGTAATAATCTTTACAGAAGGAAAGTAGATTGCTGCTCAAATTTAGCTGCTTGAATTCAAAATAGGGACATTAGAAATGGGATGTGTGAGTGTAACAGGGACACGTGGAACTATCCTTTAACATCTTTTGGAATACAATGTGAAGAGCTATTCATCACTGGCTTGCTTCTTGAGCTTTTGAGGTGTGTGTAAGATAGAAATGTGTTTGTTGGAGGTGACTGAGCACAACCTAATGTCTAATGTCAAGGGCAGCACCAGGTTTGGGCCAATTCCATACAGGGGTGGTGTGGAGAACCTCTGTCCCATGGCTGACCTCTGTTTTCTTTCGTGTATGGTGTTGGTGTCTTTTCCAGATAGGCTTTCCCATCATACTTGTGAGATAATTATAGTTTGGAGGTCAAAAGTTCTTTCAATTTTTGATCTAGGAGGGAAGAGAAGACCTTGGCATTTGGGTGGAGTGGGGTGGGGGGGTCCTGTCTTACCTAAAGTGCTTGAACCATAATGGATGGGAAGGAATTAATAGTACTTAGTTGGCTGGAAGAAAGTGCAGTGGTTTTTGAGGACAAAAATAACATTTTTTAGGTGTTTCCTGTCTCACTAAAATAAGGCGGCCATTGACAGCAGGGATCATTTCGTAGACTTCATCTTATTCCCCTTGAACTTTCATAATGCTTTGTGTTCGACCAACCTACGATGCAGAATTTGTAGGTTAAAAAGGGCTTGGAAAGCCTATACGTTATTCTCACAAAGAGATCAAAGCATTTTTTATGTTTAAAACAAGTTACAACTCTTACAGAATTTCCAGGGAATAAGAGTACAAGGGGAGAAAGAGGCTACCCTATTTTAAAGTAGTAATCATTCAAATGACTTACCTGAAGTCATAGACGGTAAGATGATAAAATTTCCACTTATTCACAGTGTCTTTGAGAGAAGGCTGATAAAAACGTAGTTTGTATGTAGGGGAAGAGAACACATGTTTATGTTATTGCTAAGGATCTCTTTCAGTACTTCCTTATATAAAACCACAAGAGAGGCTTAATGAATCTCTGGATTCTAAGATACAGAACAAAATTATCTAGGTATCTATAATCAGATTAAATAAAAATAAACTTATTTATATCATGTGCTTTGAAATTGATTTAGATAAGAAAATTAAGCTTAGGAAATATTCAGTCTAACTTCATATCTAATTAGGTATCTTTATATGCTATGTTGTTTTGATACCACCTTGGGGGGATTAAAAAAAGGGCACTTCATCAACAAGAGTCATGGTTTTGATCAATATCATGCTTCATTCCCCTCAAAGAATGATAGCATGGTGCCCCCATTGTGCTTCCTAATGACACATCTCTGTATGTGAGAAATGTAATTGTCATTTCACAAAAACACAGAGCACATTGTTAGATGAGGTCTTATAGTTCTACATTTTGGCAAAAGCAAGAGCATTCTCATTTGTACAACAAATGTGTTTAGTTTGAAAAATAATTTTTTTTCTAGCACAACGAAGACGAGATTTAAAGTAATTAATACTGAAAGCTGTAAGTTTATTTATGGAAAAACAACATAATTCTAAATTATGTAAATATGTTCAGATGCACTCTATACACATATCCAAATGTGATTCATTGAAAACAATACACTTAATTTTTTGCCAACTCACATGCTAAATCTAATCTTGTAATATTTAAAAAAGATTCCTTTTCAAGTTGATGATTACATGTTTATAACTTAAAGCAGCAGATACTGATTTACATAAACAATTTAAAGAATAAAAATCCGATCAGAAATGTTAGTAGGAAGAATTATAGAAGCACCTTTGGTATATTTTAAATAGGTTTGATGTTTTTTGTTGAATAAAGGCTATTCAAATATGCCATTTTGCAGCAGGCATGGTTAATTATCTGGGAAACCATTCTTAAGGAGATAATTACAGTGCTGAGTTTGAGTTGATATAGTTGGGTAATGTTGGTAACCAAAAAAAGTCATCAGGTCATTGAACATTTACCTTCTGGACAGAGTGCTTGAACCTGGGGTGTTCAGTGTTTGGGGAAATGTTCTGGCAGTTAGCCAGGCATTTGTAAATTTTTTAATGATATTTTCCTGTGTATTCCTTTTATTCAAACAAGCCTGAATAAGGGGGAGGTTGGTTGAGGTTTCTGATAATTATGAACAGTTACAAGGTATTTGATTTCTCTGATGCTTGATTTTTTTTTTAACCTATAAAATGAAAATAGTGATAGCATTTATAGAATTGTTTGGGGGATTATGTGAGAGAAAGGATATGAAAAAGTTTAGCACAGAGCCTGGGACCCTGGAGGCTCAGTGCATGCTTGTTCTTTTTCTTCCCCAATACTCTCATCCTTTTAGGTGACTTCCAGCTTCTGGTTCTCTCTTGCTCCTCCCAGCCTAAATCTGCAACCATGCGAAATGACCTCTTTCTGGAGGTATCTGTGGTTCTGCTTTAGACCAAAGATTTCAATGAGCAGTGTTACATTTTCTGAGTAGAATCATAGGCATCATTATATTCCCAAACCACCTGGGGTGGAGCATAGGGGAAGATGCTGTCATTATATTGTAATATACTTAGAGCAGGATATCAAACATCTTCTGGTGTGACTCTCCAGAAACTTTAACTTCCTCACATTCTTATCTTATCCACTGCTTTAGTGGGAATGAATATCTTTAATTTCGGTAGACAATGTAAAGATGAGTTTTTACAGGCACCAGTAAACTGTGTTAATTTGGGCTATTTCCTGGAAGAAAGTAACTCTAATTGAATCAGTTTCCCAAAGAAGGATGATGCAGATAAAGATCCAAAAGTATAGGTACATTACTTTGGCAATGATAGTTGAATCTCTGTAAATCCTACTGTTCTATAGATACTTTGTTACTAGTAGTATTTCTAGGCTTTTCTGATAGAATTACAGCGATGACCAGAACATTGGCTAATTAAGTTGTTTAATGGTAGGCAAGGAAAAGAACCTGCTATTTACATTTGAAAATAATATTAACATGAACAGTACAAATGGAATAGTTATAGTTACTTCCCATAGTTTTAGTTAAGTAATTAATCATGGACTTTAGCAAGAAATAGTCAAAAAATAAATTAGTGGCATATTGAATTTTTAGTTGTCACAGAAATTTGCAACAAAGTAGTAGTAGTGACAAATGACTTAATATAATAAAATAGTATACTTTAAGGGTTTCTAAATGTAAAATAAATGGGAATATGTGAAAGTGAACTAAAAGTATTTCTTGGAAATGAAAGGCTATGATTTTCAAATTTAGCAATAAATTTGATCTAATTACTAAAAGTAATTTTTTCCCATGCCGTTAACAATTCTGTATAGCTTTATGGATAAACTCCATAAAAGCAAAATCAGAAATCTTAAATATAACTTGACAGAAGAAAACTCTATACATAGTGCTTCCATAAAAGGTAGAGCTAAAAAAAATCTTTAAAAAAAAAATCTTCCTCCTCACTTATGTCTGGGACCCCGGAGGCATCAACAGAAATAAATTAATATTTTCTCAATTCAGTGTGAGCGCAGAGGCCCAAGCAGAGTTTTACTTGTGGATATTTTTGTATTTCTAACCTTACATAAAGAGAGAACTAGACTTCTGATAACTGAAAAGCAAACAGAGAGAAAACTGAAAATCTGAGACTGTTACATATAACTCTGACAGAATGGACTACCAAATTAAAAAATATATATATACACACACACACACACACACATACATACACACCCCAAAGGAAACAAGATATAAAGATATGAAGTGGAAAACCCTAATAACTAGAAGATATAGGTCACCAGAGAGCCTAATATTGAAACAGTGTATTTTCAAATAATAAAAAGGCAGCAATGTCTCCTTCTGGGACTTCACAAAATGGGATTCAGACCTGCTGTTTGTTGACAATGAAGGTAAAACAGAAGAGAATGTAGAAATGTTCCAAGGGTTTTCTGATAGGAAGGATAAAAAGCTACAGAAGAAAAGATACAAGGAAAAATTCACTGCAGATTCTCTAAGAGATTTCTAGCTTCATAGGAAAATAAGTGAGCATGGTGGATGTAAAGTTGAACATGAGATGCTAGGAAGAAGACTAGGAAGAATAGCTAAATGCTTTGCTCCCTGGCCTCTTCATCTGCCGACAGAATGCTGGCAGCTATGAATGGGCAGGAGGTAGGGCAAGGTTTAAGCCAAGGATATCAGAGAAGAAACTGTTATGACAGTTCAGATAAGAGCTAATGTGCACCTTGGCTATAGTTGTGTGGATGAACTGAAGGAAGGTGAGAGGGCAGATTACATGGCTATTTAGAAAGTTTAAGACTCCAGATTTGGATTTGCTGAGGAAATGGAGAGGGAAACAAAGAAAAGGAAAAAAAAAATACCTGAAGGAATCTAGCATGACACCCACGTCTCTGGTTGGAGACGAATGGATTCGAACTTATGCAAAGTGACTTGCAAAAACCCATCAATGTGCAGTGGGCAATTTGTGTGCAGTGAGCACCAGGGATGTCAGGTGATGTTTTCTCAATTTCTTTGTCTTGTGTGATGCATCTTCAGTGGTTAAGACCTTTCCTAGGGCTTACTGATGTCCAATTGATTCAATTAAGAGACATGGACATCTAGGGGATAGGTAGAGATGACTAGGTGGGACGCAGAATTTTTAGAGCAGTATAACTACTCTGTAAGGTATTATAATGGTGGATACATGATACATATTTGTCCAAACACATAGAATGTACAACAGCAAAAGTGAACCCTAATGTAAATTATGGATTTCGGGTAATAATGATGTGTCAAGGTAGGTTCATCAGTTGTCACAAATGTACCACTCTGAGGGGGGGAGCTGTTGATAACGGGGGAGGCAGTGCATGTGTGGGGGCAGAAGGTATAATGGAAATCTCTAGAGCTTCTTAATTCATGAATCTGAAGCTACACTAAAAATAGTGTAACTTTTAAAAAGGCAGCAATTGGAACTGATACAAAGGGAGTATCCACAAATTGAATGTCTTAGACCCAAGTAAAGAGGAGAGATGGTAGGGGAATCGTGTGAAGTGGGAAGTTAATTTGTGACCTATGTTGACATACTATAATGACTGAGGCAGCACACAGTTTGTTTAGGGATCAGAAAAAAATAGTATAGAGACATTTTAGGAAAAGAATGCCAGAGAGAAGTTGAATGGCAGTAGGTTTTTTTTTTTTTTTCCTTTTTATCTCTGTATAAATATAAGATCTGCAACTGGAGAGAGCCCCAATTCCTATGTTATAGAAAAACTCAAGAGCATGTATATACTATTTTCCAGGATTTTTATGTTTTCTTCTTTAAAGTTCTTCCCTAGTCCCTATAATATATTACATATAGGCTGACACATAAACATAAGCAGGTTTTCTATTTTGAATCCCTATGGAATAATTTCTAGGAATTGAACAGTAATTCATTCCAACACGTTTTTAACTGAACACCTGTTATATTCCAGACACTGTTCTAGGTGGTAAGGATATTCTAGTAAACTTTCCGGCTTCATGGAGTTTTCATTCTTCCTTGACTTGAATGTAAATAAACATATTGCCAGCTAAGATCATAGTACAAGGAGCTAAGGAGAATGATGAAGTAGAAGGGGCTAAAGAGTGATCAGAGAGGAAGGTGGTTGTTCTTTCCCACAGACTTGTAAGGAGACTTTAGTGAGTGAGGGAGTCATGTGCAAATTGGGAGGAAAAGGGCTTCAGGCAAAGAGTGGGGCTTGCTTGTATGGTTGAGGAGTAGCAAGGGAACCAGAATGGTTGAAATAGGGAGGTGGGAAGTAAGACAGGGTGGTACCCCATGGTCAGATCATTCAGTACCTTGTAGGCTGTATTAGTTATCTGCTGCTATATAGAAAATCACACCAAAACCTACTGTCTTAAAACAGTACTATTTCTCACAATTCTGTGGGTTTGCTGGGTGACTCTATTGGTCTTGCCTGGGGTCCCTCATGAGCTGAAGTCAACTGGCACCTTAGTTAGAGCTTAGGATCGGGATGTCTTCCCCCACTTCTCTGGGACCTCAACTGACATTGTTTTCCATCTTGGTCTTCTTCACATAGTTGCAGAAGTATTCCAGGAGGATGGAGTTGGGAGCTTTAGGCCTCTCGAGATCTAGGTTCAGAGCTTGCTCAAGATCCCCTCTGACACATTTGAATAATTAAAGGAAGTCATAAGCCCACCCCAGATTCAGAGGGTGGGAAGGGATTCAACCTTTTGATGGAATTCACAGTAAAGCATCTGTGGCCATTTAAAAACCACCTCCCAAGCTGTAGTGAAGGCTTAGACTTGCATTGTACAAGTCATAAGAAGTGATGGGGAGATTTTGAGTGGAGAAGTCCTGTGCACAGATTTGTTTTTCAAAGATCACCATTGGCTTCTGTATGGAGAATAAACAAGAGACAAGAGGCTAACACTGAATTGCATTTTCTCTAGCACCTTTTAAAGCTATAGAAAGATGGGGACAGCTTTTAATAGTAGGTATGGTTCTAATCCATGAATTCCCTCATGGTTCAGCTTGCCGCAAAGTACTGTTAATTCAGGACATAAAGTTTTCTTTCCCAGAAAAAGACCATAAACTTCACGTGCTAGATTTTTCACTTCCATTTATTTTTGGTTAAATTTAGTTTTCAACATTTATATCAGGAGCTTTCACATAAACCTAAATTCCTGGCTTCTCTTGAAAATTCAGGTTATCTTGGAATACTGGATTTTTCACCACCTTCCCCACCAAGACTACCTTAGTCATTCCAGTCCTGCCTGAACTGTCACTTTTTATTGCAACCTCTGGGTCACACAGACTTAATGGCAGAGATGAGGCCAGAAGCTCTAATCTCCATGTTCTTTCTGGTGGTTCTTTGCCTTTCTTTGTGATTCTAGTTTTACTAGACAAAAAATATCCATTAAAATTCTCCACCAATTGGATGAAGAAGTTTGTGGATATTGCACCTTAAAGGGGTGGGGAGTGGCTTTATTAAAAAAAAAAATACATGTATATCTTACTGAAGAGGCAGAGAGGCCATTTAAGAATTAGGACCATGGGGGATCATCAGCTGACAATGAAAGGACAGAGTGATTCCCCACCCTGCCCAAAGAACATGGTTAGAGTGACTCCAACTGAAGAGCAGCCGTTAAGAAACTTAGAGTAATTCTAACTTGTGCTTTCTGACTTCAGATTCTACTCCTTAGAAAGCATCACATTTTCTAGACTCTTATGAATGTGCTATTAAAAAAAAACATTGCCTTATGTGTGCAGAGATGACTTGGGCCTGCAGTGGAATAAGATTCCCGTTGCAAAGCAACAAATTAAAATCTGCCCATGTAGAGCCTTACCCAGCTTCATTGTTAACTTTAAAATGTATTTTTTTGGGAAGCGGACAAAACTCCAAAATATGATTTCACATGTTATCCTTAGATGTATTTACACGGAATGCTTGCCATCTTCTTGAAACTTCATTTTGAATTAAATGTCTACCATGGCCACTCTGCATGTCACAGGATGGCTTGTGATTAGCAATTTTGTTTCTTTGAGGCTTGTGTTAAAGAACTCAGAGAGCTATTTCACGCATCACGGAGAGGGAATGTGCAAAATAGCACATCTCATGTACTGTAACTGAGGTAATTAATTGCCTATGTCTGTACATGAGCACATATGGGTAGCACCATCAGCACACCTACACACACTCAACGGAATGTCTCTAGATTTCTCCAGAAAATCACTAACTGGCACTTAAGCTATTAAAGCCATATTATTGACTAGAACAATAGTAAGTTTTGTAAAAGGTAGTCAGTATGTATGCTGACAAAAATGTTTGAGTTCATATCCCTGTAAATGTTAGAATTAAAACATTATCTATTTTTTTATTTCTATAATTGAAAGGATTAGAATTTTGTAAACCTCTGGCTCAGGATGTCTCTGATGCCTTTAGTTTTTTTTTGTTTTTTTTTTTTGTCTCTTACTTGGCATATAATCAAACCATGTTGCCCTAGAGACCTTACCCAGAGATTTCCTTGCCTCTCCTCCTTGCCTGGTGAAATACGAAGTTTATAGTATTCTTCTGTACTGTTACCTAGTTCTTCCTCTAAGATATTGGTTATTGAATCAATCTATGTGTGATTAGCAGAAATACGTCTTTACGTCCGTCCTCCAGTAACTCCTAGACTATCTCTGGGCACATAGAAAGTGCCAAGGTATATAAAAAGGTGAATGAGATCAAATTCCTTCAAAGGAGGATGCCGGCATTCCTCTAGGTTATTAAACCAGGCTCCTCCTAACCCAGGTTTTAAAACTGGCCTCTAAATCTCTCTGCTCTAACCAAAGTAGTCCACCACCTGAGTATGCCTTCAGGCTTTCCTGCTTTCTTAGAGTTGGGCATTCAGGTAGGGTCCATTTTCTCTACTCAAATTTTACTCCTCGTTTAAGACTTGGCTTATATCTCTCCTACCTTATTTATAAGACATCCTCTGGACAGTGGAGGTAATATCTCTGTTCCATGCCCTGAGCAAAGCACAGGGACTCCAAAGATGGTGACACGTGGATCCTGTTCTCAGGGAGCTTGCTGTCCAGTAAGAGAGACTGTGGTCACACTGTTTCCGGTGCTTTGACAGACCCCAGAGGGTGGTGTGCTCTCAGAGAGAGGCACTGACCCCAAAGATGAGGTGAATTGAGGTGATGCTGTGGATGATCAGAGGTTGCCAGAAGAAGGGGGCATATAGAGATGATATGGGCGAGAAGCAGCGTGGGGCAGAGGCTTAGAGTAAAATGAGAATGAGATGCCCTGGACAAATACAGATCCTAAAGTGGGAAGGGGAAAAACTGGTAAGAGATGCAGCCACATTGGTGAGCAGGAAGAAAACTGTAAGGATCCCAATGTGCTATATAAAAGAGTTTGAGTGGTTTTTGGGGTGGTGGTGTTTTTTTGGGGGGGGGGTGGTGGGAGGGCAGGCAGAGGCAGAGGAGAAGGAGAGAGAATCTGAAGCAGACTCCATGCCCAGTGCAGAGCTGGACACAGGGCTCAATCTCAACAACCCTGAGATTATGACCTGAGCCAAAATCAAGAGTTGGACACCTAACCAGCTGAGCCACCCAGGTGCCCCAAGAATTTGAGTTTTATCCTGAGTTAACAGGGAACACAGAGGTGAGAGCTCAATCTCTAAGGTGTGTTCCTGCTCTGAAATTCTGTGATTTTTCTACCCCAGTTCGCTTATATTTAAAACATGCTGAGATGAACCATGAGAGACTATGGACTCTGAGAAACAAACTGAGGGTTCTAGAGGGGAGGGGATGGGTTAGCCTGGTGATGGATATTAAAGAGGGCACGTTCTGCATGGAGCACTGGGTGTTATACGCAAACAATGAATCATGGAACACTACATCAAAAATTAATGATGTCTGTAATTAACATAACAATAAAATTTAAAAAAACATGCAAAATCTAACTTGTTTAGCATAGTGTTCTTCTATATCTAGACTGTATCCTCTATAATTGACTTTGTATATCACAGGTGATAACAAATTGCTTATCAGTATTCTTTTTTCCTTTTAAAAGTTTATTCTGGGAGGCAGAAAGTGTATCTTACCTGTTTCATTCCTGCAGTGCCCAGTACCATAAGTGCTTATTGAATGAGTGAATCAAAGCCATGGGGTGAGGCCCCAGCCCGAATCTATGGCATCTCCCTCTCCATAGCACCAAGGTTTAAGAACCTGCATGAAAACACATTTTCCTTCAGTTTTTGCTGCACATTTAGTGACTGAAAGCCTCTGGTGCCAGTACTGAGTCATACAATACTGAACACGAGAGTTATAGTCTCGACCCTCTTGGATTTTATATTCTACCTTTTTTCTTGCCTTTCTGCCCTTAGCTCTGTAACTTAAAAGGTTCAGGAAAATGAGAAGATACTCCTCCCACATAAATCATCAGAAATAATTGGAAAGGACCTGGAACCATACTCAAAATTAAATTGTGCTTTATGTTACTTATTTTTTGTTTTTTATTGTTGCTACAAAGATTTTTGGGATAGTGGAAGGAGCACAGAATGTCATGGCAGACAGACTATTTGAGTTTTCATTCTGCCATTAGTAGGTGTGTGGTCTTAGACAGTCTGCCTTCTCTAAATCTGGTTATCCATCAGAAAAAACTGAGGCATTTATTGGATGTGTAGTAGACGTTAGTCACTCTGTTTTCTATAATGACCTCGATTTCTTCCTGGAAGCAGAGTGATGAGAAGAATTTTCAGTAAGGCCATTTGAGGCCCTCATGGTCTCAGATGTCAAGGCAGCACAAAATTTCAGCCCTTATCCCACACTGCACAATGAGAAAATGCCAGCAGATCTGTCAAAGCAAATGGGTGGCAAAAATAGAAGTTTTATCTCTCATTTGCTGTGAGTTTTAAGTGTTTTACAGTAACCCTGAGAGGAAGGTATTAGTCATCTCCATTTTACAGTTAAGAAAACTGAGGCTCAGAAGCTAATTTGCCAAAAGTCCTACAGAAGTGGAGATCTGACTCAAAATATATTTAACATCAAAGGTTCAAGTCTTCTCCAAGAACCATGACATATTGATACTGTGAATCATGAAAAAAGTAAAGTGCTATTGTCCATGTTCAAGTCTACTACTTGATGATAAGAGCTAAAAGGCAGAGACCTGTTTTTAAGTGTCTAAGAATATCAGAAATTGTGCCACACTAGTCATGCTCAGAAGCACAGTCATCCCATTGTTTGTGTAGATTAAATTCTGACCAAGCAAATTTTTTGCACATTTGGGCTGAAGGGTGTTGAACAGGACAGTAAAATGTTAGCTTGGACATTTGATACACTGCTCTAGAAATAAAAATGTTAATTGACTTACCTTGTGATACTGTATATTACAAATATTTTCCATGCTCCTGTTTTTTTAAATATAACCTATAAGGAGTAATATACGTGGATTCATGCTCTTGGCTTTCATAGTTGTCTCTGCCCACCTCAACTGCTGATGATAAAAGCTGAGCTTCCTACTCTGCCAAATGTATAAAGTAAATGAAACTGGAACTTAGGGTGCCATTAGTTCTTTTCCAAGAATCTTGCTCATTTCCTGGTGATGCCTCCTACTTTCCTTGTCCAGACCCTTACCCATGCCTTAGATTTCTAGTTCTACCACATTTCTCTGTAAATTCATGGCCTCAAATCCCGCTCGGTGTCCCCTCTGCCCACAGTGCCACCTTTTGCTTTAATCTGGTGTTGAATTGACCTGACTGCTTTGTAAGAAGAAAGTAATTTATCTTAAGTGACTTCACTCTGTGAACAACAGAGTATTTACAACCAAAGGAGAAAAAAAATCGTGGGGGAGTGAGAACTGGTGCATCGGTCATACTATGGGACTCTAGTGTGATTAAGAAGTAAAGACATGTTTGAATAAGTGGGATATTCCATGAGGAAATTCTGTATTAAAAAGAGATGAGGTCGGAACTACTGAGTTTTACTAATTTTGTGAGGGAGGAGAGGTGAGGAAAATTTGTAAGGATCCACGAAGTGTGGATCAGTGATCTTGTTCTCAAATCTGAAAAATACATTTTTTGAAAGATTTTTATTTGACAGAAAGGCAGTGAGAGAGGGAGCACAAGGAGGGGGAGTGGGAGAGGGAGAAGCACACTTCCTGCTGAGCAGGGAGCCCAATGTGGGGCTCGATCCCAGGACCCTGGGATCATGACCTGAGCCGAAGGCAGACGCTCAACGACTGAGCCACCCAGGCGTCCCTGAAAAATACATTTGTAATAGCTGCTCAATATAAACCTACGTTTTGTAATAGCAATATTTGTTTCACTACAAAATGTGAAACTTCTCATGTGTTCCAGGTGATTTCTGCCTCCTAGGTAACAGAGAGAAGTAGGAAAATCACAGCAGATGGACTTCTGCTATACCTCAGCCTGCTGCCCTGTTTCTCCTTATCCCAATACCTGTGACAGGTAGCATTTGCTGTGTTACGAACTTTGGTTGCATCCAGCTACTCGTGTTAGCTTGTCTGAATAGCTGCCTACATCACCTGGTTAGTTGGGGCCCAGTCACTACAAAGCGGTTAGTAGGTTCTAGAGCCCAAGAAGTCTTGAAGTCCTCACCAGAACTCCAGGGCAGTTTTATAGAGGTGGCAGTGGAAAATACTTCCTCACAGCTGTACCAGAAGCCAGAAAAATAACTGAGCCATCACTCTGTTAACATAGAAAAAGCATCAATTTTCATTTGCTCACCCAACTCTGCTTCTCATTTGGAAGCTTCCTGTGGGTTCAAAAACTTGAAAATGGAGGAAAAAACGAAAACAAAACCCCCAGAACACTAAACGCATTGCTAGTCTACTAGAGTCCTCTAAACTGCATAGCACTCAAGGCACCCTGTCTCCAGTGCGCTCTTCTGTTCACCGCTGCCTCCATTTCTGCTCTGTGTCACATCAGCTATGTGGGGGAGCCCTGGCTCTCTGCAAGCTTTGACAGGCAGCCATTCACAGGGTCCCCTGTGATGACTCGGGCTTCTGCATGCAGAAAAGAGTTTTCTGTCAGCAGGGTTCATTTACATTCTAACTGACAAGGTTTTGGTCTCAGTGTCTTTGTTTTATGCCACGATGTCTGTTCAAATTAACAGTAAGCTCAGTTGTGCTCTTTTGACCAAGGGTCACATTCTCATCTGGTGACTTACTCTGGATGCATTACAACAAAGGCCGTGGCTGTAAATGTGCTGTCGTTTACAAGAGAATATCAGCATCTCCTTGGGTATAAAAATTATTCCATTGATTTGTGTTTGTGAGTGTTAACTTTACTCCATTTACAGCCTTATCTACTTTCCTCTTTTTTTTTTTTTTTGGTTAGATTGCAGATTCTATACAAGAGCGTGGGCCTATTAGGAACTGAATGAATAACTATGATTTCTCTAAAAGACAATTCTTAATTCTTTGCAAGTTGTGTGGTGTTCTGTTTTACCCTACCAGATGGGACTTGGGAATTACTGTGGCTTCAATTCAGATGGTTTTGATTCTGCCTTGTGAACTAATGACTCTGTGACTCTCTACTTGCATTGTAATTTGTGCCAGCATATTAGGGGTGAGTCTGGGCGTATGAGGCCAGATATGTGTCTAGGCAATTCCTGGGGCCAGTATAGTGAGGAATGGGGTGGATAGCCATATAAGTAAACCAATAGTCTATGTACAACTTGATCCACTTGAAAAAGGCCAAATCATTTGCAAACTAACAGAAGAAAATCCTGTTAAAAATCTTTGAATTGTAATTAAAATCTTAAGCCCAGAAACCTTTTTAGAATTTTAGAACTTGAAAAAAATTTTTTCATTTGTTAAATGTTATATTAAGATCCTATATCCAATAATTTGTTTTTGAGAGCTTTATTTTTTAATTTAATAATATCCTGCACTAAGACATGTGATATTGGCCAAATTTGCAAATGTGATGTTTCCTTTTAAAGTGGCCAATTTCTTTCTACATATGGGTTGATCTCTTTGTCAATTAGGATGGATTTAGATATAATTCTCTCTATATATATCTTGTCTAGAGCAAAGCTTATGGTTCAGAAAGAGCTTCTGTTTTACTCATGGCCATTATAGTAAATGAGTCTTTCAGCCAAAATTTGATAAATCTTTTACATCAAAGAGACCGATTTAATTACCATACTTGCATGGTTACTATGGTTAAAGGAACAGAACTTTTTTTTTCTTACTTGGAAAAACTAGGCAACGTACCTCAACATTGCTTGAGTTGGGTGTAGCCATGACCCTTAATAAATGATGACCAGAAGTGATGTGTTCCATTTTTGCACTATGAAGAAGCCGTGAAACTTTTCCTTGCTTTCCTCTTCTAGCAGATGGTTGCACATGATAAAGCCCTGGAGTTTGTAGAGCCACAAAATGGGAAGAATTTGGTTGTCTATGAGTGGGGGAGAGCCATCTTTGCCAACCAGCTATACCATCTTGGACTGTTAGTTGGATGAGAAATAATTTTCTATTCTGTTTGAACTGTTATGTATTTGAGTATCATGTCCCATATGCCTGGCATTGATTTGTATGTTTTCTTATTTAATCTTCAGGTAGAGTTGTGATGACATAAGTATTATTATTCCTGGATCACTAGATGATTGCTGGTGGTTACAGGGCAACTAAGCACGTGCACTGGAATCTTACTATGGCTCATAAGAACTCTAGGACACCTCAAACCTTCGGGAATTTTGAATTTTTCCATATTTAGAATCCTTTTTAATCTTTGTTTAAAACTTTCGTAAACTGACTGGATTTTGCTTGACCAAGTGACTTCCTTTAGCAGAAATGAATAAAAAGGTTCTATCAACATTATTAAGAAGTTCTTATTTTATGTAGTTTTCAAACATGCTTCTTTGTATTCCATAGAATCTTCAATGTTTGAGGGTGTCCATCAAAGGGCATATGTTAGGAGCACCTGGGTAGCTCAGTTGGTTAAGTATCTGACTCTTGATTTCGGCTCAGGACATGATCTCTGGGTCATGAGATGGGCTCTCTGTGGGGGCTCTGTGTGGGGTGTGCTTGTCCTTCTGTGCTCCCCCCAGGCACTCATGTGCATGTTCTTTCTCAAATAACATATGCCCCACCCCCTTTTCTTTCTTTTTTCTTTTTAAAGATTTTAACTAGATTTCTTTTGTTCTGGTCAAATCCAAACTGTAACTATGAAACTATCAGGTTTAGTCAAGTTTGATGAGTGAGGAGAATAAATTTTTTTTTCTATGAATCATCAGGGAGGTCATCTTAAGTCTACTTATAACATTTAGTAATGTTATTTGTTTGATGTACATGCCAAATTACTTTATATTACATGCTATGCGGACCTCTGCAGTATTTGCCTACATAATGACCATTTTATTTTCTTCTGATAACAACATACTTTTGCTGTGGGGAAAATCTCCTCCCTCATCTCTCAGTTCATGTGTTTGTGTGAGCTTCTCTTCCCTGGTACCCTAACCTCTACAGGTCTCATGAACTGGTGGTTAAGTCCTACTTTAAGTCTGGCTGTTCAGTGTTTTCCATCTCACTGATTCTGGTGGTAACTGGTACAGAAAGAGCCAGGGATCTTGATTGATCCAACAGCATGCAATCTGGGACTTCCGTTGACACCAGTGTGTAGAAGATGATCTCTTTGTGTCTGCCTGTAAGTGTATAGATCCTGGGGGCTGTCATGTGAAGAGTGTTGGCCTATGAGTGGCCTGTGAGGGGTTGGTATGGAGGAGATGGGAGAGAAGTTGACCAGAGAGAGATTGAACCCTGATGACAACATCTGCACCTTTGCCTGAAACTAAGGGTCCTGTCTCTGGACTAGTCAGTGTGCCTTACCATTGTGAATTGGATTCTTGTTACTTGTGAATGAGCTCTTGTTAGTGTTTTCATAAACATATATAAAGAGTGAAAGGAATATAAGCAAATGCTGTATAAATCATCCTGTTTTATATGCCATAATCCTATTTCTCAGTGCTTATCATAAATATTTTAATTTCTGCCAAGTACCTTCCCAAAAGGAGATGGGATTTATGAAAGCTAGAAATAATCCAACAGAATTTTAGAGAGATTTTTTAATAGCAATTCTGACTCAGTTCATTCTAATTATCTGGGAGTTTCTTCTGTAGAACTTTTTTCTTTTTTTTAATCTCTGATTTTACCTATACTTTAAAAATCTATATAATACATCACCTGTGTATAACCTATAATTCTACCACCTTTGATTTAGGTAGTGAAATACTTACATCTTTCTGTAAAAATACAGAGATTATAAAAGATTTTTGCCAGAATAAGTTGACAATAATTTTACAGAGAAGTATCTACTCAAAAACTGTATTTTTGAATATCCCTGGATAGACTCCAACATCCAACACATCACTGAAGAAATAAAAAGAAAACCAATCCCTTCTGGGTGTTTGAAAATGCTTAATAGTAGTTTTAAGCCAACTTCATTTTATTCAAACAAAAATGTTGACTGCAGGCATGAATTTGATAATTTTTTTAGCCATTTTAGGGACTTAGAAGAAAACTGTATAGAAATTGTCATTGCCATTGCATATTTTCACTCTAAGTGAAAAGTATATAAAACAATATTTTCATAAGTTGCTGTAAGCTTGTAATATTTGTGAAAAATGACATTAAATATAACACTTAAAATCTAGTTTAGGGTAATCCTAATTAAATATGAGGAACTTTTGTAGGACTTACAAAGATTAGGGATGAAAGATAGGAAGAGAGTTTTACATTTAAAAATATAGAATATATGGATGGCTCAGTTGGTTAAGTGTCCAACTCTTGATTTTTGGCTTAGGTCATGGTGTCAGGATCATGGGCTCGAGACTCACATCAGGCTCCACACTCAGCAGGGAGTCAGATTCTCCCTCTCCCCCTTTCCCTGCTTCTGCCCCTCCCCCTGCTCACTCTCTCTTTCTCTAAAATAAATATTTTTTTTTTAAAGATTTTATTTATTTATTTGAGAGAGAGAATGAGAGACAGCACAAGAGGGAAGAGGGTCAGAGGGAGAAGCAGGCCCCCCGCTGAGCAGGGAGCCTGATGCGGGACTCGATCCCGGGACTCCAGGATCATGACCTGAGCCGAAGGCAGTCGCTTAACCAACTGAGCCACCCAGGCGCCCCTAAAATAAATATTTTTAAAAATTAAAAATAGAATATAGAATAAGATTTTATTTGGAAAAAAATCCAATTTCCCAACTATGATTCTGTGTCTTAGGATAGCCAACATCTGACTGAATATATTTAAGTTAAAGTGGCCATAACTTTATTTTCTGTATGTATGATCTTCCAAGTTAAATATCAATATATAATGCATAGATTTCTACAGCAGAAGATTTTAGAATCACAAAAACACATATTTTAGGTCAATCTATAAAAAGTCAAGTATACACCTGATTTAATCAAGTCTGAGGGAATAGCAAGGAGTCAAAATTCACTCAATAAGCTTCAGTGGAAGAGTTTAATAGCATAGTCAGACCCAGCTGAAGATAGAATTATTGAACTGGAGAATAGAATAAAGTATTCTGAATGCAACACAGATAACAATATCAGAAAACATGAAGGCTAGAGTAAGAAGATCTAATATACATTTAAATAAAACTTAAGAAAAAGTGAGGCAAAGGAGATATTTGAAAATGGAATACCTGAGGGTATTCCAAAACTGATGAAAAACACCAAAATATTCAAAAAGAACAGTAAGGCTATAACAATATATTTTTTTAAATCTATACCAAGACAGTGTAGTAAAAATGCAAAACAAAGAAAAGAACTTCAAGGTGGCCTGAGGAAAGGCTGTTCTGTATTAAATTACCCCTAAGACATCTATGTTCTATGATCTTCCAGCCAATGCTCTGACACTTTGTAATTTCTAAGATTGACCATTTTAGGTAATTCTAATAATACTCTAGAATAACATAAGACCAAGTCTAGGCTTCCTTCATGGGACAATCTATCAGATATTTAAAGACAATAATTGCTTACCCACCATATTTTTTTTAAACTTTCAGATTCTGTAACTGTCTTACAAATGGTACAGATTTAAGGGTTTACATCAATCTGTCACTGTCTTTAAGTTGCATATTCTGTCTTTAGAGCCCCCAGCACAGAACACCAGCTTCTTGGCAAGGTCCGATTAGGGCAGAGTACAGAGAGGAGATCATCTTTGCTCTTATCACTCCATTTCTGTAAAGTTACCTTGAAAGGTTAGCTGTTTTGTAGTAACCACATCACACTTGTGGTTATCACTACTAAGTTCTACCTTCTGGCCTTTAGTTATCTTTGGGGACACAAGTGAAACTTCTGATTTTCAGTTTCCTGAAAACAAGTGAAATATTTTCACATAAGATATGAAGAATGTAGTTCAGTGTCTGGCTTATAGAAAGTATTTAGTATATTGGCATTATTATTACTGATTGAATTTCTCTTCCTGTCATTCTTCAGAATGATTTTCATATGCCATTTCACGACCATGTGACAGGTGATATTATCTTAAATATGGGGGAAGTAGAACTCATAACGGCTAAAGGAATAAACCCAGTAAAAGATCTGGATTGACAGTCCCCACCACACCCCTTTTAACATCTTTTCTGATACAACCCATTAGCTATTCCTTTCAATGTTGTAGTGAATTTATTTGATAAAAAAAATTTCAAAATTCTTGTCCAAGTTAGCAGATAAAATTACCTTTACAATCCCCCAAATCAGTAGTAAGACCCATATTATTTAGACCCTATCCCCAGATCTTCCACTGTGCTACTACATATGGCAATGAATTCTTCTGGGTTTAAGCATGTCATACTGCTATATGAGGGGATGTCAACACATAAAGCACAGCTGAACCTGAGCAAGGCATCCGCCAGAAGTATGTCACAATGTTCTTGTTGATAACTTATAATACTTTAACATCTCTGGGACCAAGCTTACCTGTTGATAGTTAAAAGAAGTTTACTATTCTCCAAGAGGGATTACAGCAATTTTTAAAGATGAGCATTTTCAAATGAATGCAAAATTTGAGGCAATATCATGCCCAAAGGTAGGTCCTTTAAATTGGTGGGTAACCATCACTCAAAATGCACCAGCATTTCTTAAAGCACTATCTAAAACTATACATATATCAAACTAGGGGAAGATGGAATTTTCAGAGTTAGTGTTTTTAGTATGTCTCAAAACTTGACCTTATGGAAAGAGATCAATTGAATTTTTACTTGGTTTTAATATTAAGATGGTTTGATAGTTAATAAGCCAAAGGTCACAACCTATTAAAAAAGAGATTCTATAATTAATACCGATTTCTCAACAGCACTCAAAGTTTTGAGTAGATTGTCACTGTGGTAAGATGTGTCCTTTTTCAATGTTCATTTTTGAAGTCCATCTGGCACCCAGAACGTGCATGCTCGACCTGGGCTTAAATTTCTAATCTCTACCACTAATTAGACTAAAAGAGAATTGTCTGTATATCAGGGATTCCAATTTGTGTGGTAACTTCCTGGAATAGATATAAATGTCACCCGGGCAACTGTTTTGCAGAGAATTCATGAAAGAGAGGGGAGAGCTTGGTAATAACAAAAGGGGCTTATTTTCCAATCAGAGAAAGGTGATGCTTCCTGAAGTGACTTAGTGTTATTAAATATTTCTAGGTGAAGACCAGTGAGGGAAGGAGCAAAGGAGTAAGAGGAAGGAAGAGGTGTTTCTGAGTTAGGAGATCTAGATCTAACGAGGAAGTAAAAACAAGAATGATCATTATTACTACCTCCTTAGTTTCCGTTGGGACTGAATAAATGCATGTAAGGCAGTCAGAATAGAATAGAAAACCTACAGGAACATTCGTCCATGGAAGAGGCGCGGGGGGGGGGGGGGGACACTGCATCAGAAATCCTTTTTACATTAGAGTGACTGGTCATCCTAGTTCCCTTTATTTCACCTCAGGAAGAATCTGTAGGTAGAGACTATATTCTATAACAGGTTTACTTTTATGTAAGTTGTTGCCTTTTATAAGGAGTCATTTATGAAATAGGTTTCAGTAGGATTTATTTCTACTGTAATAAATGATATCCATGAAAGTAAACTTTAGTTTGGACCTAGACAATACTGATATTTTTTCTGAGGACCCAAGATCTTCATTTGTCCTTTAAGTTATGACATAATGTCAAGCTTCACTTATCATTTAGAGTTGCTGAATGCCTCAAGGTTTCCCTTGCTTGCCTTCTGTTTGATATCAATCTCCTAATGCACACTTACAAAACCCCAGTTCAACTCTGACACTTTCACATACATCCAGTCTTTTATTTTATTATGTTAATCACCATACATGACATCATCAGTTTTTGATGTAGTGTTCCGTGATTCATTGTATATAACACCCAGTGCTCCATTCAGTACGTGCCCTCTTTAATACATCCAGTCTTGAAACTCATTTCCTCCTCAACTTGGCAGCAAGAAAGTCTGAGGTGAGAAATGGATGAAAAGGGCACCGAAAAATACTACTTAGATCATTGCCAGTTCCCGATGATTACCTATAAACCAGCCTTTGAAATGTCCTAGATTCCTCCTATTTTCTTGGAGCTTCCCTCAAAACTTTAGAGAATGTGACATGACAGGCTTTCCTGCCAGATTTAGAAAACACTGCTAAAAATTCACAAGTTACTTTTTCTACAAGCAGATACGCTACAAAGATGATTTTTAAGGGAAAAATATAATTTTTATTACTCTTTGTTAAAATTCAACCACAGTTACAAACTATGTGAAA
Source organism: Neomonachus schauinslandi (assembly GCF_002201575.2). Classification (NCBI taxonomy): domain Eukaryota; kingdom Metazoa; phylum Chordata; class Mammalia; order Carnivora; family Phocidae; genus Neomonachus; species Neomonachus schauinslandi. The sequence goes on from NC_058403.1 coordinate 107,538,805, forward strand.
ATTTGCCAAAGGAAAAGAATGGAGAAGCTGTCATCTGGAAAAAGCAGTTTTTCTTGTCTAAATATTAAACATTATCGATACAATTAATAACCATCCTACACATCATGCCAAGAAACAAAATCAAAATTGGTATAGTTCATTCCTTTGCATCCTGAGGAGGGTGGACTTTGAATATGCAGATCTATTATACTTTACAAAACTTGTTTAATAGTTGCTTCAAATTAAGAATGTATTCTGTTTTGTAATACACGAAGAATTACCTCTGTTACAAAGGATAAACTTTAAAATTCTTAAGCAAAACATTCTGGGAAAGATGCACAGTTCTTCACTTTTCTGAGCAGACTATAAACATTCATCTTGAGTTTCCTGTACTCCATGGAGTGATTTTAAAAAATGAAGTTCCTAAAACCCATAACCATCACCTCAGCTTTTTCAGTAGACAAGAATGTGTATTACCATTTGGCCTGGCATTCATGTAGGCATATCTGTGCTGTTGTTACAGAAAGGGGAAAAAAATTGCCATCAAACTTCATTGACGTCTTGTTCAAAATCATCTGCAGTTAACAACTATGAGATATTATGAAAAAGATCAACAACATTTGAGGCATGTATTACTGGGAAAAAAAGGCTTACATATTACACTAGTAATATTTATAAATCAATTTTAATTTTGAATTTCATCTTAATTGTGACAGCCTCAAAATAAGTTTGGCTACTTGGCCCTTGATATTTTAACAAGTCGTTAAACTATTATACTATATTCTTCTTCTCTTACATTGGTTAAATGGTGAAACTGGGGAAGAAATGTAGTTATCAGAATGATTTCCAATCTATTTTCACTTTCTCACCTCTGCTACTCTATAAATCTGATGGCTGTGGCAGGTTAATGGTGTAAGACATTAGTTATTAAAAGCTGATGTCTGAATTGTTATTTATGAAGGCTTCTTATTCAGATGTTGAATTAATAATGTTTTTCCAAAAGTAATATATCAAAATTAGGCTATCTAGAGTGGAAATGAAGAATTTATAATTAAGATTTTTTTAAGGATTTGCCAATAAACTAATCACCAGCTTAGTCATAGAGATAAGTTTAATTGAAAAAGTGTGTAGTAGGTGATTTTATCATTGATTTCTGCATTAATGACTTCCAGAAGAAATTTAGTGGACATTATTAAATATCTCTTCTGTTGATAAGTTAGTTTATTCAATACATATGAAGGAAAAACTGAAATTCTGAATTTTTGAGCACTACCCGGAGTCAGAGTCGCTGGATTGTACTGACTTTGCAGACATTTACTGCCTCTCTAACTCGTTTCAAGTTTTTTGTTTTTTTGGATATTTGTGAATGCCTGTCAAAAGTCTGATATTTGTGAAAGCCCATCAGTTCTGATTGTGCTACATTCTCATGCCAAACACATTTGTTCCATTTTAGCTGTATACCATTCTCACTTCTGAGCTTCAGCTTGAATCAGCCAACCAACTACAGTTTTGTTAACGTGAGTTAGCATCATCAAAATGAAGGTCGCTTCAAGGCTTCCGCTACCTAGTATAGTCCAAATGTTCGGAGAGGAAAGTGTCTAGGATAGTAGGGCAAAGTGTCTAAGATCTTAGGCTTCAGAAACAGGACGTGATTCAGATCCCAAGGCACCTTCTTTCAAACTAAGCGAACATGGGGTCTTAGAGCCTCAATTTCCTCTTCTTTGAGAGGAGGTACAGTAATATTAAAAATAAAAACAGAAATGACTACCAGATACTGGTGGTTATTATGTGCTAGACACTCTGCTAAATTCCTCATCCATTAAAGCACTTACCCCAGAGACCTGTTGGGAAGAGTTAAATGAGAGAATGAACACAGAGCCCAGAAGGGGCACTTGGTAAATAGTTAGCTTTTTCTACTACTGTTACTATTGTAGTTGGTACTGTTGTCGCTGCTGCTCTTCTTCCTCCTCCTCTTCCTCTAGATAATAGCTCTAACCTGAAATAGCCTTCTCCATAGGCTTGCCAGATAAAGTGCCGGGTACCCAGTAAATACAAATTTCAGATAACCATTAGCTTTTTAGCGTAAGTATTGAATGGGATACACGTATGCTGTAGTGCCTATTTGCATGGGACATACACTAAAAATCTATCTGAAATTCAAATGTAGCTGATTAATTTGTACTTTCATTTGCTAATCTGGTACCTCTACTTCTCAAATATGTGTTCACTTTGTCTCAGTGGTGGAAGCTTGAGGATTGTGAATGTGACTCAGTCATCAGCACTGTTGAAAAAGGCATTTCAGAGCATTTCCTAAGTGTGGGAAGGGCAGTAACATCCTCTGTATCCCCAGCAAAGGGTTGGGGAGTGCATCTTATTTTGGGTTATGGTTATTTTATGTACAGTGTATTTCCTAGGCTAATAGAACACCTTTTCAAGGATGTAGACTCTATTCCTGCTTGTCTGAGTCACCATTTTAATGCAATAGTTTTATGTGGATGACTATGCGTATAAATCAGTAACAGTAAAAAATAATAAAGATACAGATTTAAACAACTGTTCTGAACTCATCAAGCATTTCAAAGAAATTTTCAACTTTTTATATGGAAACCAAATTTTTTGCCCAATAGAATTCTTTTGATTATAAAATTTATCTCTTTTAAGGAAACTTAAGCCTTCTGCCTATTTCTAACCTCTTTATCTTTAAACATAAGAATAACCATAGAAGTCATTTTTAATGTTTTTAAAACCTTTTGAGCTTTTTTGTCCATTCCCAGTCTTTTTCTAAATTATAATTCATGTATTACAAAACAGTGTTTTATTCTCTCAGTATGGCAGAATACTACACACCAGGAAAAGGTGCTGATTTTCACAATTGAGAGACCATTCTGCCCCTTTTTCCATATCACACATTAAGCTATAGGTAAGGCATGCCTCACACACCACTTGGAAGTTATTCTCCAAAATGTCAGAGTTGAGCATTACCTATAAAATCACACTTTTGAGCATTAATATCCGTCTAGTTTTGTACTTTTCAACACTGATTGTCATGGGGTTGCTGTGTTGATACTGCATTAATTTGCCAAGTAGTAAATCAAATGAATCCTTTCTCTAAATAATGACAAACTTTAAAAGTTTATCATTAGGTTTTTTTTATATACTTCTTAAAACTTTTGACAATATAATATTTATTATTATCCCACGCTTCCCTTTTGGAAATTAGTAGCATTTATGGTATTCTCAAATCAATTCCATCTTTATTCATTGGCATGAATGAGGGCACAATCATGAAGTGAGTTAAGTTGGCCTCGTGACATTCTCCCACATACCCATGACCTTGTTTCTCCTCCTTGACACTTTCTCAAACATTTGTGGGAGGAATGAACAAATGAATATTGAAGCAATCAGATGGCCACTGTGGAGACTGTAAGTTTCAAGGTGACTGACAGTGCACAGTATTTAGTCCTTTGCTTAGACAACTGTCCAGGATGGAGTGAGGGAAAGGGTCAAATATGCATCACTGTAATCTCTTTTGTCACCTTTAAAAACTGGTTGGGGGAAACGATTTTTTAAACAGTATAGATTCTGTTTAGACTTTTAAAAGAAATTACTGTTATGTGAAGAAATCTCATAGCAGCACTGATTATTATCCTGACATCTGTTTGGTATTTTATGGTTTGTAAGAACTTTTACCAATCATTTTGGGGGAATTATTAGCCAGAGATCAAGAAAAATGCCCTCTCCCTTGTCAGACTCTGCATTAAAGTTTTTGTTAGCTCTGTTTTTACATTTGTTTTAAATAAGATAGGAAACGAGAGATTCAGAATCCCAAGGGGCACAGAGTAGTGAAAAATGTTTTTGTTTTTTGCTGAAGATACTTTTTATTTTTCCCAAGATAATATTAAGAATCAGACATTTATCATCAGTCCCCTGCTGGGTGTCATTGCTTTTATTTCAAAGCAAGAACAGTGAAAAACCCCTTATCTCCCTCTCCCTTACTGGGGAAGGATGGAAGAATAGAACAAGAAGATTCAGCCATCGATGCAATCTCTGACACTTTGTCACCATTTCCAAGGGGTAAGGTGGCAAAATGTCATTTCTTCTATCCCAGGCAACTGATAGTGATTATGTTTAATTATAACTTTTCTCATTTGGGAGACACTTAAAGATGCTTTTATTCTTTAACAGGAAAATGCTTGAAGGAATACCATGTTTAATTTCTCAAGACAGGAAGTTAAAAATGTTTATCAGCATCTCAAGCTTTGACTCTGTTTTTTGTAAGGTACATCGTATCTTTGGGTAATGGAGTGGCCCAGTCTATACAGAACTCTGCCCTAGTACACCAACAATACTCCTCAAGCCCCATATGCCCAAAACTTGTCACATAGCAAATAGCCAAGAGTCACTAAAACTAAAAGTACAGAATTTTCCAGGAGATTTGTAGCCCCCTGTCACTCAGTGTGGACCATCAGCATTATCTGGAACTTACTAGAAACTCACTAGAAATTCAGAAATTTGTTAAATATCCCAGACCTAATGAATTATAAACTGCATTTTAACAAGACTCCAGGTAATTTAAATTTTGAGAAATACTGTGTTAGCACAACAATTTTTTATTAAAGACTTGCAACAAACCCATGAGGCAGATTATTGCTGTTATCTTTAGCATTGTTAGAAGGAAACTGAGGTATTGAGATTTTATTCAAAACAATCTAAAATTCCTCAAGAATATAGCCTTTAGTAGTAATAGTGATAATAATACAACAACTAAGGAAAAGCAGCGGCAGCATAACACATAAGTGGCTACGATTCCTGGCCCTGGAGTCAGACTACCTAGGTTTAAATACTGACTCTCCTACTCATTAAGTATAAGATCTTCAAGTTGCTCAATATATGTTTGGTTTGCTCAGCAGTAAAGTAGGAGGTTTAAAAGAACCTACCTCATGGTGTTGAGGGTGGAGGAGGATTAAATGAATAAATTTAAATAAATTGCTTAGAATAGTGTCCAGCATGTAGTACAAACTCTGTATATGTTAGACGGTAGTGATGGTAGGAACCATGGTAATTGTAATAGTAACATTTTTTTCCAGTGCTTACCATGTTTCATTTGATTCAGTCCTCCAAAAAACCTTCCTGTCTTCTCTACCCTGTGGTGGAGGGTCTGAGAAGTGGTTTTGCCTGAAGTCACACAGCTGGGGATATGGTGGTGGCATGGAAACCTCCAGACCTGGCTACACATAAAGCTACTCTTTAAGTGAGCTCCTTAAATTTAGGTCTTTTGAATGTAAGCCCTCTGTTTTTTCACCCAACTGTTTTCTCTCCAGCCATAAATGAAAAGAGCATTTTCAGATGACCAATGACTCATTAATGTTATTTGATTCAGAATGCAATTATCAGACCTTTAGATCTGCCTCTCCGTTTTGCTCCAGGTCCTGTTCCTTCCCTCCTTTGCCCTGGCCCTAGAGAACACTGTCATTCTTTGCTTGCCTCAGGTTTCAAATCGGCATCAAAATACTCTTAGAAGGTAATGGAATCCTAGCTGAGAGTTACAGCTTCCCTAGGATTCTTCCTAATAAATAGCCTCTTAACATGTCCATTTCAGAGCCCTTTGAGAGAAATTTGCATTTTTATAGAGAATTTCTGAAGATGAAAAGTCTTAACCTATGAATGACTATCTACTGATAGTATATCAGGTACAAGAGGGCAGTGCCCTCTAGGGTAAAACACAATTAAAGAGGAATAAAGTTCTTCCAGAGAGGCTCTGATCTCCGCCTATAGGCACATGGTGTCCCAGATAACAGCACACCTGTAAAAAGCCTTACAAAGCAGGGAAGTGGAACGTGATAACCTACACATTTTAGGAGGTGGCAATTCTGTTTCTTCATTTAACCTTACCAGTGGTTTTCATAAGTAAATAGTCACAAATTGCCTGTGATGGCCTATTAAGTTGTAAAAGCTGCCTATACAAGTATATGATTGAACATGGATGGGCTTAGGCATGATGTGAGTGTATGGATGGGAGAGCACAATTGATACTCTTTGCTATTTCAAAGGAAAGGCAGTCTGAATTGAGAAGGCAGTACTCTAGGAGCCTAACACTGTCTCAGAGAATGGATGTCCTATTCTAGGAAATCTGGAATTATTGGCATAATGGGAACATACACACATGTAGGGTACCTTTTCTCATGTTTTATAATATGATGGACTTGGAGGTCTGGGGAAGTAGTAAATTTGGTTCTTCATGAGTTACATGTATAAAAGAGGCTTGGGTATATTGGAGGATTCACTGAAGAATTTGTACATTATTATGGAAGCACAAGCCTTTTGTTATATTAGATTGAGGTCTTTGACAAGACTGAAATTCTAAGTCCTTGAAAAAGACGGAAAAATTATCTGTTGTGTCTTAAAAAAAAAAAAAAAAAGAAAAACCATCTACTTACTGTCTGGATGCTTTGTTGTTTGAAAGGATGAGGAATGGAATTAGGTTAAAGGCTTACATTTTATAACTACCACTCTTTAGAACATAGCGGTTTCTCTCAGATAAGGCAAAAGAGATATACTACAGGTTCTTTAATAAGACATATTAGCCTAAAATCAAAGAAATGAGTGTGTGGGTACCTTTAGGGGTCAATGTTTCAGAAAGGAATACTCCCAAAAAAGTCTAGAAGATTTGTTAAAAATATATGGCAACAAAAGAAAAAAACCCACAACAAACCTGATTAAAAAGAAAATGAGACACTGGGTCCAAGAGAATATGTAGTTGATGATTCAGTTTCACATAATAACTCAAAACTTGGAACAATGGAAAATTATGATTGGTTTTTCTTTTGCTTTATCTCGACACATTGTGTCATTATTTCTTTTGCAGCAGTGAGTGGTTGCTATTGTAGGGGCTAAGGGCAGGCCACCCCAAGATGGGCCACTTGGCATGAAAATAACTGTGAGTTATATCTATATCTATCTATCGATCTATCATCTATCTATCTATCTATCTATCTATCTATAGATAGTCATTTTGACTGACTGTATTTGGAATTTCTGTGTCTGTGTAGATTCTCTGTAAGTAAGCCATTAAATTTTATTTTCTCCTGTTAATCTGTCTCATGTCTATTTGATTCTTAGTCTGGCTATGGAAGAACCTTGAACAGGACAGGAAGTTCTTGCTCCCCGGCACTATAGTTACTCCTTTTTAATGAGTTTTGTGTTTGTACCTAACCAAATAGCTCTTTCTCATTTGGAAATGCTAGAGGGTAGTAGAGGGGACATTGGTGATTGAAAAATGACTTAACACAATGCAAATACAGAGAAATATTACACAGTTAAGGAAAATTGCAATTTATTGAACCAGGGTTTATTCTTTGAGTCTATTTTCTCCAGTGTGTGATTCAAGGACATTTAAATAACACTTGAGTAAAATGTATTTAATCCCTTAAAACTGCTTTTTATGTAGTTGCAACTTTATAACACTTAGCATACTTATTAATAAGAAAACATGGTAAAAAATACAGTTTACAGAAGTCGAAATATACTATCACTTTAAAAAGTAGAAATAGTTTGGGAATATTTCGCTCCTTGGAATTTTATACTACCTTTCATAGTAAAAGAAAAACTAAAATGATTTAATATCACACTTAAAAAGGAGACTATAGATTTTCTAGTGCAGAAGTGAATGAAGGATGAAAGTGTCAAATTGTCAAAATTTTATTTAGGAAACTAAGGGGGAGGATACATTCAAGCTAATAAGGATGATTTCATCACCTGGTTACCCCATCCCCCTACCCCCCCCACTTCTGTAACCCTCAGTTTGTTTTCCGGATGATTTCAGATATCTTTCATGTTAATGATAAAAACACTCAGTATGTTGGAGACCTGCAGAAGAATTAGTGAGGAAGAGAAAATGAGAAGAACTTGGCCAAGATAGTTTTGGACTATTCACGGCAATAGACATTAGCTTCTTAAGCTGGGTTCCCAGTACCACTCAGCAAAATTCCATTTAATTATCCCTCTTTAAATTAAGCCCAACTGTAAACAGGCACTATAATCATGGCTTAAGAATGTTTCTGTGTATTAGTGTAACATGGAAATACTTACATAAATATTCTATTGCTTAAAATAGTTCAAGAGCTATGGAAACACTACAAATGACATTTAGGCCCACTGCTCAGCAAGGAGCATTCTAAAACAAAGTTTAGATGCAGGACCATCTACCTTAGAAATGAAAAAGTTATAGAAAAAAAGAGCACCACTTGCAGCAACTTAATGCTTGAAACCCAAACCAAAAAATATATTAACATATAATCTAAAGTCCTCATATACTTTGGTTTTATACAGAATAGTATAGCTTTTTATAGGCAAGTTTAATTTGGTGAATGGATATGTTAATAAAGTTTTAATGCCTTTTATTTTATTTTATTTTTTTTTTTTTACGTCTGAGGAAAATCTGCTTGCTTCTGAGGCCAGAACTGGGACATGTATACAATAAGCACTAGTTACAGTACTTGTGTGAATTGAGACATCTTGTAAATGCAAGCTACATGCCAAATCAAAAGACTTACTAGTGAAAAATAAATAAAAATATAAAACACCTCAATTTTTAGACTGATTACATTTTGACTTGGTAATATTTTGGCTATTTTGGATTGCATAACCTATTATCCACATTTTATCAGTATCTTTTTACCTTGTTAATATAGCTACTAAAAAGTTAGAAAAACATCTGTAGCTCACATTATATTTCTACTGGGCAATGCTAACCTAGACCATAGAGATTCTTAAATAAGGAATTATTTGTTGCAAGTTTAGCTATTTTTTTTCCCTCAGAAAGTATGTTAGATAAGTTTATGGGGTTCCTAAGAAAGTTGGCAAAACCTGCTTAGCCCTTACTGTACCTGAAATATAATACTTCATTTCACTACCATAGAACAACAATTGATAAAATTGTTTCCATAAGAGAAAAAAAAATTACTAATTCTAGCCGGGATAGCAGAGGCACTCCTCTTCCTGGGTTGGAAGTGTTTTGGCAATGGAGTTGTCCTTACATATATGGGCCTGTGTATGATCATGCATGTGTGTTAGGCATGACTAGAAAAGTAATAGGTGAATAGGTGGTTGCACCTGGATTAAGAACAAGGTAGTTTCTACCTCTCTATAGTATTTATAAGAAAGCAAGTCTTTATACCACCATTTTGCAAACACTGTCAAATCAAAGATGGAAGCGATGGATGGATTCCTCGGGATAAGATCTGGCAGAATTCTTCTATATCTCTTCCCCTTAATGTTTAAAAATGCATGCGTCCTTCATAAATTTATAATTAAGTATGAGTTACTGGCTTGATGAGGAATTACTTAGAAACCATTTTTAAGTTAGTAATTATCTACTTAAGTTCTTTGATATATATGAACACCAACAAGCAAAATTTCAGGGAATTAGAAAATGCTAATTGAGCTGAATGGAAAAATGTTAGACATAAGAAATTTACATTTCTCTGATTTCTGTATACAGTAATTAAAATTTATTGGAACTCTCTAATCCAGTAGGAAAGCTTAAATCAGTAGTTCTCAAGCTTTAGTGTACATCAGAACTATCTGGAGAGTTTATTTTTCTTTTACCATATAATGTATTATTTGTTTCAGAGGTACAGGCCTGTGATTCATCAGTCTTATGTAACACCCAGTGCTCATTACATCACATGCCCTCTTTAATGTCCAACACCCAGTTACCCCATCCCTCCACCCCCCTCCCCTCCAGCAAACCTCAGTCTGTTTCCTAGGATTAAGAGTCTCTTATGGTTTGTCTCCCTCACCACATTTTGAGAACTACTGGGCTGATTTTTTTTCCTCAATGATCCAAACGCATATCACTAAAAAGTTTTCCTTCAGATTCACCAATTTTTACAAAATCACATAAAAGATAATAGAAAAATTATGTAAACAAATGTCCATTTTAAAACTACGCATTATAACCCCAAGAAAATCATTGTTACTTAAGGAATTCATCTCTCAAAATAACGTATATGTAATTTTTATTAACAATCAGCTTGTTTTATTCTTTAAAAGCTGCTGCTTATTTCTGACAAAAAGGATTCCAGAATAATTCTTCATTACATGGAACAAAAGTAGTTTTAAACACCCTATGTTGAGAAAATACATGATTTTATCATCATGTGAAGGGATTAAATTTCCTAAAGCAAAAAAAACACAAAAAACAATCTATTTCAGTTCATAACCAAGACTAATGATACTTTGCTTCAGGATTTTACCACTTTATCACTTGAAATTGAAGTTTTTGTGTTAGTTTAATAGTTCTGTGGTAAAACCATTTAATACCTAAAACACATCAAGAAAATAAACCTGTCATTTTCAAAAATCAAATTTATGAAAGTTGCAATGTTTTGCATTTTTTAAATGCATTCCCACTGAATAAAACTTTATTTTTAGAAAATGATACTGGGGAGTAATTTTGCATTCTACATATTTTAGTCCATCATTTTGACAATCATTCCATTTACGTCTAGTTCCAGTGTTCAATATTTAGTGTTTAACTGACTTCACAGCTCTTAATATGTAAGCCATTACTAACATCAAAACTCTTCTGTTATTCCAGTTTCTCTACAATCTGAACTTAATCCATTTGCTCATAATTATTTCCTCAATATAAAACTTTGTGAAATTTGTTTACAGACCTCAGAATTTGCTTTGTGTTTTCTTGCCTCTGAGCCTCCATCTGAAATTCCTTGCTTTTCCCCTCTTGTCGAATACATCCTACTCCCCTTCCTATGCAAAGTCCTTACTAAATGTGGTCTCCTAGTACACTAAATATTAGACATACAATATTAGCTAATTTTGCCTGTGTTAACAATGAATCACTACCATTTGCCTTATTACTATTTACCAGGACCTGAAACAAGTCATTTACCTACCATAATCATCGAAATGATGTGTAGATACTTCAAGCTCAGGTGAAGTAGCTTGTCCCAGTCAAGTGGCTGTTAAGTAGCAAAGCTGAGATTCCATTCCAGATCTCTGCATCTTGCAAAGTCAAGTGGTACATATAACCAACCACTATCTAACATTGCATTACAGCCTCCAAATTAAAAATGGGTTATTATACTTTTAATGTGTTAAGAGTATTTTAGTATGTACAAAAGTAGAAATACAATTACTTGTGCTTTAGTTGGAATTCAGCCTATTAAAGTATTATATTTAAAAGAGGTTTGTAATTCTTCTTAAACCTTAAAGCTCAAATAATTAAGCCTCTTGTTTAGTAATCTAGCAATTTTGTGTCAAAATTCACTCTTACTTTGATAAATGCCAAATTAATAAATTGGGTAGATTAAATTCCCAGACATGATAGCATTTACAGTAAGGTTTAACTAAATTTCCTTAGTTATTTCAAACTGTAGTCCCAGATTTGTCTGATTTTAACACCTTCAACAACAAGACAGATTGGTAGATCTATACAGTTACATTCTTCTAAGCGTGTAAGCAACTCTTAAAAATCTAATGAAGCAAACCTCAAATATATAATTATTTGCTTCATTGTTACAGTAACTCATGTCCTTCTTAAAGGAATAAACTAATCTGCACAATGATTTCATATATATGCACAATAATTTCATATATATATATACACACACACACACACACACGCTACATGTACTTAACCCACTGCCCCAAATAGTCATTTGTCAGTTCATTTTTTGTTTATCACATATTTTCACGCTTGAAGGAGGTAACAAGATTATATATGGAGATAGCCACTTATTAAAATAACAAGCTGGGTTTGACAGGCAAAATTACCATCTTGGCAGGACTGAGAACACTTGATCGAAGATTCAGAACCATGATGGATTCAGTGATCCTTTAAAATTAGTGACTGGGGCCAGGGATGCTTGGGGGAATCTTTTAGGATTGTTTGACCTGAGTTGGCACTAAATGAGCTGGATCTCTCGTTTTAGAAATACAAATCTTTCATAGCCCCTGTGCACCATTTTTTTTTTTTTTTTTGCCATCTGGTATATTATTCTCTACCCTCATCTATTCATTGAACCACAGTATCTTTTATAGATTTTATTACATAATTTGAGTTGAGATTTTATACTACCCAACCACATTGTAATTCTTTAAATCAGTGTTTTGTGAGATTTTACCCTGAAGGGATTTCCAGCCTAGGTGTTTCTTTACAGGTGTTTAGAAACTCATTTCTGCCTTTCTTTAGCATATCTCATAGTATTTGCCATGATCTTGCACAAAATTACTGCTCAGACTATCATAACTTGACCGATGAAAGTCCTTTAAAACTCACCCCTTCATTGCTTTATGGCAGCAAAATGTCTTGGAATTATTTTTATTTTCATCGCAGGGAGCCATGTAATCTGCTCGTCTCCACGGAGCTCTGATAGATTTTAGTTAAGATTAACATTACAGGCCAACATGCGGGTGGTGAAGGGGAGTACCCAGTGAGGGAGGGTGCTAGACTTTGATGCCAAGGATACTCCATGTTAGTAGCAGAGCTAAAGAAGGTAAATATTTTATAATTTGAGTCTACATCAGCTTTTCCAAGCTTTATTCAAATCCCGTTTTGAATTAATTTATTTTTCCTTTTTGAGCTAGAATCTTTTCTATGTGTTCTTTTACCAACTTTAACATATCATGCTACTTAAATGACATATGATGCTACATGTTGATTTTAAATATTCTCTAGCCCCTCTTTGAAGTATCCTGATCATGAATGCCTCACTATGGCTGCAATCACTCAATTTTCTCTTACAACTCTTATGAGTTTCGGGCATCCTTCCATAGGCATGATATTGACAAGATAATTAAAACAAAGGGTTTGTAAGTCATGTGTTTTTAACTTACAACCTATTTCTCCAAGAAACAACTTTATAAATGGTTAGATTCCCAACTACTCCATGAGAGTCTACTAAACCCACAGTGCTGCTCACTTATAGCATGGAAACCTTGAGACTGTGCCCTGAGCCACTGGGTTAGAGGAGGGAAGAGATGGAAGAGAAAGTTTCATTTCCCTTTCAGGTACAGCAATGGTCTTGAACACAAATTTGCAAATCCAGTAATGCTTTGAGTGTTAGTCTTCATTTATTTGTTTAACAAATATTCTTTAACATCTGTATGAAATTGGGGACAGAAGAATTGAGAAGTCCTATTCTTTACCCTCAAAACTCCAGCATTGTCACAGAGGCATAGTTCTGGCCAGCTGATGTCTTTAAGCAGGTGAGAAGGATGGACACAGTGCACATGCCCAAAATTTGATGCTAGAAGCAAGTATTGATGCTTCATCTGAGACAATTAGCGGAAAATAAGGAGGTGGGAGTCCAGGTCCCTGTATAGGGGTAGGTGTAGCAGGAAGTAGAAGTTCTTTTCTCCTACATCAAGCTATTATGTGCATAAAACTATTTCTTGACTCTATTCCACTGTTCACATTTTTGATCCTTTGCCTATATTATGTTGTCTTAAATTTTACAGTTTTATGTGTTAGTATCTGGTAGTGCAAGCTCCTCGCCTCATTCTTTTATAGGAATATCTTGAATATTCTTGATCTTTATTTTTTAATGTACATTTTTAAATTAGTTTGTCATGTTACCATAAAACAGTGTTGGAATTTCTTTGGAATTGCCTCTCTAGATCTATCTGTGGACAGTTGGCTTCATAATAATATGGGATCTTTCCATCTAGGTGATACTCAAAACAAGCATCAAGTCCTAGACCTCAACACATCTATTGATGGCAGAACAATCAGGATGATACTGCCTGTATGGAACTGTCATGAAAGCATACTGGATGAATATCCATGTTCCTGTGCATAGGCAATGAATTATTAGTATCCTTGAAAATAGCTTTTCTGTGTGCACAAGATTACTTAGATCATCACAATGATTTTCAATTTATTTTAAAAACTCCATTTCTTAACTCTGAGAAACAAACTGAGGGTTCTAGAGGGGAGGGGGTAAGGGGATGGGTTAGCCTGGTGATGGGTATTAAAGGGGGCACGTATTGAATGGAGCACTGGGTGTTATATGCAAACAATCATGGAACACTACATCAAAAACTAACCTCACTGATATGAGGAATTCTTAATCACAGGAAACAAACTGAGGGTTGCTGGAGTGGGGGGTGGGGTGGGAGGGATGGGGTGACTGGGTGATAGACACTGGGGAGGGTATGTGCTCTGGTAAGTGCTGTGAATTGTGTAAGACTGTTGAATCTCAGATCTCTACCTCTGAAACAAATAATGCAATATATGTTAAGAGAAAAAAAAAAGGTAGCAGGAGGGGGAAGAATGAAGGGGGGGAAATCGGAGGGATAGACGAACCATGAGAGACTATGGACTCTGAAAAACAAACTGAGGGTTCTAGAGGGGAGGGGGGTGGGAGGTTGGGTTAGCCTGGTGATGGGTATTGAGGAGGGCACGTTCTGCATGGAGCACTGGGTGTTATGCACAAACAATGAATCATGGAACACTACATCTAAAACTAATGATGTAATGTATGGTGATTAACATAACAATAAAAAAGTTTAAAAAAAAGAATCAATTACTCAACATGTTTTTTTATTGTTAAACAGTAAAAACACTTAAATAGACTATATAAAGTCTATGTACATACTTAGAATGTTTATATGACTTTGATTAAATTTATGGAAGAGCCACACATTAATCAAACAAAAGTTTCTTAGTTATTTCCTTGGTATATAAATAGAATCATAAGATGTAGCTACAGAATAAAAAATGGAATTTTTTTTTTATGTTATGTTAATCACCATACATTACATTAGTTTTTTTAATTCTTTATTGTTATGTTAATCCCCATACATTACATCATTAGTTTTAGATGTAGTGTTCCATGATTCATTGTTTGTGCACAACACCCAGTGCTCCATGCAGAATGTGCCCTCTTTAATACCCATCAACAGGCTAACCCATCCTCCTACTCCCCTCCCTTCTAGAACTCTGTTTGTTTTTCAGAGTCCATTGTCTCTCATGGTTCGTCCCCCCCTTCGATTTCCCCCACTTCATTCTTCCCCTCCTGCTATCTTCTTTTTTCTTTTCTTAACATATATTGCATTATTTGTTTCAGAGGTACAGATCCGTGATTCAACAGTCTTGCACAATTCACAGCGCTCACCATAGCACATACCCTCCCCAACGTCTATCAACCAGCCACCCCATCCCTCCCACAACACCACCCACTCCAGCAACCCTCAGTTTGTTTCCTGAGATTAAGAATTCCTCATATCAGTGAGGTCATATGATACATGTCTTTCTCTGATTGACTTATTTCACTCAGCCTAATACCACCAGTTCCATCCATGTCATTGCAAATGGCAAGATCTCATTCCTTTTGATGGCTGCATAATATTCCATTGTGTGTGTGTGTGTGTGTGTGTGTGTGTGTGTGTATACACCACATCTTCTTTATCCATTCATCTGTCGATGGACATCTTGGCTCTTTCCACAGTTTGGCTATTGTGGACATTGCTACTATAAACATCGGGGTGCACGTACCCCTTTGGATCCCTACATTTGTATCTTTGGAGTAAATACCCAGTAGTGCAATTACTGGATCGTATGGTAGCTCTATTTTAAATTTTTTGAGGAACCTCCATACTGTTTTCCAGAGTGGTTGCACCAGCTTGCATTTCCACCAACAGTGTAGGAGGGTTCCCCTTTCTCCGCATCCCCGCCAACATCTGTCATTTTCTGACTTGTTAATTTTAGCCATTCTGACTGGTGTGAGGTGGTATCTCATTGAGGTTTTGATTTGGATTTCCCTGATGCCGAGCGATGTTGAGCACTTTTTCATGTGTCTGTTGGCCATTTGGATGTCTTCTTTGGAAAAATGTCTGTTCATGTCTTCTGCCCATTTCTTGATTGGATTCTTTGTTCTTTGGGTGTTGAGTTTGATAAGTTCTTTATAGATTTTGGATACTGGCCCTTTATCTGATACGTCATTTGCAAATATCTTCTCCCATTCTGATGGTTGTCTTTTGGTTTTGTTGACTGTTTCCTTTGCTTTGCAAAAGCTTTTTATCTTGATGAAGTCCCAATAATTCGTTTTTGCCCTTGCTTCCCTTGCCTTTCGCGATGTTTCTAGGAAGAAGTTGCTTTGGTTGAAGTCAAAGAGGTTG
>NC_058403.1:107555326-107575691 GCF_002201575.2 Neomonachus schauinslandi
GGAACGTTTTTCCATTTCTTTGTGTCTTCCTCAATTTCTTTCATGAGTATTTTATAGTTTTCTGAGTACAGATCCTTTGCCTCTTTGGTTAGATTTATGCCTAGGTATCTTATGGTTTTGGGTGCAATTGTAAATGGGATCGACTCCTTAATTTCTCTTTCTTCTGTCTTGTTGTTGGTGTATAGGAATGCCACTGACTTCTGTGCATTGATTTTTATATCCTGCCACTTTACTGAATTCCTGTATGAGTTCTAGCAGTTTTGGGGTGGAGTCTTTTGGGTTTTCCACATAAAGTATTATATCATCTGCAAAGAGTGAGAGTTTGACTTCTTCTTTGCTGATTTGGATGCCTTTGATTTCTTTTTGTTGTCTGATTGCTGTGGCTAGGACTTCTAATACTATGTTGAATAGCAGTGGTGATAGTAAACATCCCTGCCACGTTCCTGACCTTAGGGGGAAAGCTGTCAGTTTTTTCCCATTGAGAATGATATTCACTGTGGGTTTTTCATAGATGGCTTTTATGATATTGAGGTATGTACCCTCTATGCCTATACTCTGAAGAGTTTTGATCAAGAAAGGATGCTGTACTTTGTCAAATGCTTTTTCTGCATCTTTTGAGAGGATCATATGATTCTTGTTCTTTCTTTTGTTAATGTATTGTATCACACTGATTGATTTGCAGATGTTGAACCAACCTTGCAGCCCAGGGATAAATCCCACTTGGTCGTGGTGAATAATCCTTTTAATGTACTGTTGGATCCTATTGGCTAGTATTTTGGTGAGAATTTTTGCATACATGTTCATCAAGGATATTGGTCTGTAATTCTCTTTTTTGATGGGATCTTTGTCTGGTTTTGGGATCAAGGTAATGGTGGCCTCATAAAACGAGTTTGGAAGTTTTCCTTCCATTTCTATTTTTGGAACAGTTTCAGAAGAATAGGTATTAATTCTTCTTGAAATGTTTGGTAGAATTCCCCTGGGAAGCCATCTGGCCCTGGGCTTTTGTTTTTTGGGAGATTTTTGATGACTGCTTCAATTTCCTTAGTGATTATGGGTGTGTTCAGGTTTTCTATTTCTTCCTGGTTCAGTTTTGGTAGTTGATACATCTAAAGGAATGCATCCATTTCTTCCAGGTTATTTCATTTGCTGGCATAGAGTTGCTCATAATATGTTCTTATAATTGTTTGTATATCTTTGGTGTTGGTTGTAATCTCTCCGCTTTCATGATTTTGTTGATTTGGGTCATTTCTCTTTTCTTTTTGATAAGGCTGGCCGGGGGTTTATCAATCTTGTTAATTCTTTCAAAGAACCAGTGCCTCGTTTCATTGATCTGTTCTACTGTTCTTTTGGTTTTTATTTCAATGATTTCTGCTCTGATCTTTATTATTTCTCTTCTCCTGCTGGGTTTAGGCTTTATTTCCTGTTCTTTTTCCAGCTCCTTTAGGTGTGGGGTTAGGTTGTGTATTTGAGCCCTTTCTTGTTTCTTGAGAAAGGCTTGTATTGCTATATGCTTTCCTCTTAGGACTGCCTTTGCTGCATCCCAAAGATTTTGAACAGTTGTGTTTTCATTTTCATTCGTTTCCATGAATTTTTTTAAATTCTTCTTTAATTTCCTGGTTGACCCATTCATTCTTTAGTAGGATGCTCTTTAGCCTCCATGTATTTGAGTTCTTTCCAATGTTCCTCTTGTGATTGAGTTCTAGTTTCAAAGCATTGTGGTCTGAAAATAGGCAGGGAATGATCCCAATCTTTTGGTACCGGTTGAGACTTGATTTATGACCTAGGATGTGATCGATTCTGGAGAATGTTCCATGGGGACTAGAGAAAAATGTGTATTCCGTTGCTTTGGGATGGAATGTTCTGAATATGTCTGTGAAGTCCATTTGGTCCAGTGTGTCATTTAAAGTCTTTATTTCCTTGTTGATCTTTTGCTTAGATGATCTGTCCATTTCAGTGAGGGGGGTGTTCAAGTCCCCCACTATTATTGTATTGTTGTCAATGTGTTTCTTTGCTTTTGTATTTAATTGCCTTATATAATTGGCTGCTCCCATGTTAGGGGCATAGATATTGACAATTGTTAGATCTTCTTGTGGATAGACCTTCTAAGTAGGATATAATGTCCTTCCTCATCTCTTATTACAGTCTTTGGTTTAAAATCTAATTTCTCTGATATAAAGATTGCCACCGCAGCTTTCTTTTGATGTCCATGAGCATGGTAAATGGTTTTCCACCCCCTCACTTTCAATCTGGGGGTGTCTTTGGGTCTAAAATGAGTCTTTTGCAGACAGCATATCAATGGGTCTTGTTTTTTAATCCAATCTGATAGCCTGTGTCTTTTGATTGGGGCATTTAGCCCATTTACATTCAGGGTAACTATTGAAAGATAGGAATTTAGTGCCATTGTATTGTCTGTAAGGTGACTGTTACTGTATATTGTCGTGTTCCTTTCTGGTCTATGTTGCTTTAAGGCTCTCTCTTTGCTTAGAGGACCCCTTTCAAGATTTCTTGTAGGGCTGGTTTCGTGTTTGCAAATTCCTTTAGTTTTTGTTTGTCCTGGAAGCTTTTTATCTCTCCTTCTATTTTCCATGACAGCCTAGCTGGATATAATATTCTTGGCTGCATATTTTTCTCATTTAGTGCTCTGAATATATCCTGCCAGTCCTTGCTGGCCTGCCAGGTCTCTGTGGATAGGTCTGTTGCCAATCTAATGTTTCTGCCATTGTCGATTACATATCTCTTCTCCCAAGCTGCTTTCAGGATTTTCTCTTTGTCTCTGAGACTCGTAAGTTTTACTGTAGATGTCGGGGTGTTGACCTATTTTTATTAATTTTGAGAGGGGTTCTCTGTGCTTCCTGGATTTTGACGCGTGTTTCCTTCCCCAAATTAGGAAAGTTCTCTGCTATAATTTGCTCCATTATACCTTCTGCCCCTCTTTCTCTTTCTTCTTCTGGGATCCCAATTCTAATGTTGTTTCGTCTTATGGTATCACTTATCTCTCGAATTCTGCCCTCGTGATCCAGTAGTTATCTTTTTCTCAGCTTCTTTATTTTCCATCATCTGGTCTTCTGTATCACTGATTCTCTCTTCTGACTCATTTATCCTAGCAGTTAGCACCCCCTTTTTGATTGCACCTCATTAATTAGCCTTTTTGATTTCAACTCGCTTAGATTTTAGTTCTTTTATTTCTCCAGAAAGGGTTTCTCTAATAACTGCCATGCTTTTTTCAAGCCCAGCTAGTATCTTTAAAATCATGATTCTGAATTCTAGGTCTGACATTGTACTAATGTCCATATTGAGTAGGTCCCTGGCAGTCGGTACTACCTCTTATTCTTTTTGTTGAGGTGATTTTTTCCGTCTTGTCATTTTGTCCAGAGGAGAATAGAAGAATGAGAGAACAAGATGCTAATAGGGTAACAACATCCCCAGAAAATATACTCTAAACAAATCAGAAAAGACCTGAAACTGGGGGAAAAGAAAGGGAAAGAAAGAAAAGAGAAAAAGAAAAAAAAAAAAGATAAAAACAAAAACAGAACAAAACAAAAACAGAATATGATCACATATCAGGCTGGTGCATAGATCAGTGCCACACACTAGATTTTGGGTGTATTTTGGTCTTTTAGAAGAAAGTGCCTCCCAAAATTTTAAAGAAAGAAAAGCTTATATATGTACAAAAATAAGGGTTGATACGATGAAAGGATGGAATATGACTGTAAAGATAAAAATTATAAAAAATTTTATAAAAGGAATTGATAAGAAGTTGTTTGAAAAAAGAAAGAAGAGGATTTTAAAAAAGGGAGTTAATGTGATCAGGCAGGAGACTAGAACAAAGCCATGCACTAGAGATTTAGGGTATATTTTGATCTGTTAGAAGAAACTATCTCAAAATTTTAAAGAGAGAACAACTTATATATATATGTCAAAAATAAGGGTAACTACTATGAAGGGATAGAATATGACTCTCAAAATGAAAAATAAAAATGTTTTTTAAAAAAAGGGATTGATAAGATGTTGGTTGAAAAAGGGAAAAAGAAAAATTCAAAAAAAAAAAAAAGACAGGTAAAAAAAAATTAGCTTTGAAAGACTAAAGAATCATGGGGAAAAAGCCATGAATTCTATGTGCAGTATTCCCCTAGCGCTGGAGTTCTGCCATTCTCATTGATCGGTAAACTTGGTCTTGGCTGGCTGTTCTCGCTGATCTTCTGGGGGAGGGGCCTGTTGCCGTGGTTTTCAAATGTCTCTGCCGGAGGCAGAATTGCCCCGCCCTTGTACCCTCCCGGCTAAGTAATCTGCTGGGGTTTGCTCTCCGGAGCTTTTGTTCCCTGCGAGTTTTCCGTACAGCTTTGGAGGCGGAGAGTGAAAATGGCGGCCTCCCAATCTCCACCCCGGAGGAGCCGAGAACTCGGGGCCCCGCTCCTCTGTGAGCCCCCAGAGAAAAGCCATCAGTCACTCCCATCTCCCTGGTCTCCAGCCACACTCTGTGCTCACCTGGCCTGTGACCAAGCGTTTCTATCTCTGGCACCTGACCCCGGGTGGAGTCTCCAAACCCAGCAGATCCCTGCGGTGCACTCCCGCGCCGCTCCTCCCGGGGGAGGAAGGTGAGTCTCCCCAGATCTGCCGCTTGTTGGGTCCCTGCTGGAGGAGCAGTGGCCCGACTGTGCCGCGGATCCCGGTTTATGGCAACCCCGAGCTGAGAGCCCGCGCCTGGGCTCCGCCTCTGCAGCCGGCTTCCCTGCTCTGATACCTGGGAGCTCTGCTGCACTCAGGCACCCCCGGTCTTTCTGTGACCCCGAGGGTCCTGAGACCACACTGTTCTGGAGGGTTCCAGCCCCCGCTTAGCCACCGGAGTGACGTCCCTCAGCGGAGCTGACTTCTAAAAGTTCCGATTTTGTGCTCCAGGGCTCTATCACTTGCCAGAAGTAGCTGACGGAGGCCCCTCTGCCTCCGTCTATCCTCCCAAATATCCCCTCGGATTCACTTCTCCGCACATCCTACCTTCCAGAAAGTGGTCGCTTTTCTTTCTTTTTTTTTTTTTTTTAAAGATTTTATTTATTTATTTGAGACAGAGAGAATGAGAGAGAGCACATGAGAAGGGGGAGGGTCAGAAAGAGAAGCAGACTCCCTGCTGAGCAGGGAGCCCGATGCGGGACTCGACCCCGGGACTCCAGGATCATGACCTGAGCCAAAGGCAGTCGCTTAACCAACTGAGCCACCCAGGCGCCCAGTGGTCGCTTTTCTGTTCAGAGAGTTGTTGCTATTCTTTTCTTTGATCTCCTGTTGAGTTTGTAGGTGTTCAGAATGGTTTGATCCCTATCCAGCTGAATTCCTGAGACCAGATGAAATCCAGGTCTCCTACTCCTCTGCCATCTTGCTCTGCCTAAGTGATTTTTATAAATTTAACAAATATAATTATTTGCTTCATTGTTACATACACTCGCTTCAAATTAAAACCATGAGTCTAAATCACCTGCTCTCTAACACAATTGCTTTGGAATCAATGTTGACTTGCTTGCTCTGATAGACCAGATTTTTAAAAGCACAAATGCATAAAATATCAAATATATAAAAAGTCCTTCATATAAAAATATTAATATAGTAGTTTTAATTTACCTAAATTTATTAATTGTGAATTATTCAGGGATTAAAAAGGACTTAAACCATAGGGAAATTGGTTGAGATTACACCAAAACCAGTGATAAAGATTATTTTCTTTCTTCATATTTTCCATGTCTGTTTTTCATATCAAGATGATGCTTACCTCATAAAAGCCAGGTAGGAAGATAATCTCTTTGTATTCCTTAGGAGACTTTATGTAATAATAAAATTATCTGGGTTTTTTTGAATACTTGGTAGAAGTCACTTGTACAACTTTCTAGACCTAGTACCTTCTTTTCTAGGAAGATAAGAAATCACTGAGTCATTTCCTTTAATCTTTTTAAAAAGCATTCAATTTAGATTTGCTCCATCTTTAAATGTTTCTTTACATTTTATTTTTTTATTATTATTTTTTAAAGATTTTATTTGTTTATTCATGAGAGAGAGAGAGAGAGAGGCAGAGGGAGAAGCAGGCTCCCAAGGAGCAGAGAGCCTGATGTGGGACTCGATCCCAGGACCCTGGGATCATGACCTGAGCCAAAGGCAGACACTTAACCATCTGAGCCACCCAGGTGCCCTGTTTCTTTACATTTTAAAATTGACAATTGTTCTCTCTTCCATAGTATTTCCAGTTGAAAATAATTATCAATTGTTTTTGAACTACTAACTTTCTATTTTGTTGTTCTCTATAAAAGATATTATGGTTCAATAAATAGATAAGGGTAGTGAATAATATACCAGATGGCAAAAAATGGAGCACAGGGGCTATGAAGATTTGTATTTCTAAAACGAGAGATCCAGCTCAATCAGTGCCAACTCAGGTCAAATAATCCTAAAAGATTCTCCCAAGCATCCCTGGCCCCAGTCACTAATTTTAAAGGATCACGGAATCCATCATCGTTCTGAATCTTCGATCAGGTGTTCTCAGGCCTGCCAAGATGGTAATTTTCCTGCCAACCCCAGCTTGTTATTTTAATAAGTGGCTATCTCCATATATAATCTTGTTAACTCTTTCAAGTGTGAAACTATGTGTTAAACAAAAAGTGAACTGACAAATGACCTTTTGGGGCAGCGGGTTAAGTACATGTAGTAACTTCATTTTCTATTTCAATGACTTTTGATACTGGTTTTACACTTTCTCTGTGATGATTTTTTTTTCAACTTTAAATTGGATCCTTAGCTCATTAAATTTTAATCTTTCTGTTTTGCAAACATAAACCTTGTCAACCTGGAAAATAGCCAGTTATTTTACCAGCAAAATGGGTTTATTTGGGAATAGAAGAGGAACTGCAATTTGGGACATGTGAGCTATGGCAAACCACAGCTTCAGGCAAGTCTGGAGAACAAAGGACAGGGAATGTTACTTAATGGAGGAAAAAGATGGGAATATGAGGGACTGTTTTGAATGGAAGTCTACTGGAGTAAACTGGGAGTTTGAAACGTAGTGGCTTTTCATTGGCTGAGTTGTGACGGTCTCTCATTGGCTGGGGTGTTGCAGGGCCAGGAAAAATCTTTGTTCATCCTGCAAGGATAGTCAAGTAGGCTTCTTCCTGCTGGGAATGCAAGTTATGTCTCTTCCTGGAGGGGTGGCAAAGGGCTGCAACAAGTGGTAGTTGTGAGAGCTCCCCCTTCTGGCCTCCTGACTCCATTTTATTTATATATATATTATATATATGAAATATATAATATATAACTCCATTTTATTTATATATAATACATAAAATATATAAAATATTTTATTTATTAAAGATTTTATTTATTAGAGAGAAAGGAAGAGAGCACATGAGTTGGGGGGAGAGGGAGAAGCAGGCTCCCCATGGGTCAGGGAGCTCAACTCGGGGCTCCATCCTAGGTCTCTGAGGTCATGACCTGAGCTGAAGGCAGATGCTTAACCATGGGAGCCATCCAGGTGCCCCTCCTGACTCCATTTTAAATGAGGTTTCCTTTATTCAGTTTCACAGCCTTTAAAGCTATTAATTTTCTTAAATAGCTCTTCATTTTTAATCCAACAGATTCTGACATTATTTCATATTAAATTATTGTCTCTCTGATGCATGGATAATTTGGAAATACCTATGTATATATATCTGTACCTGTTTTCTTTGACTCTGATTCTATCTGAACTCCTGTGGTTAGAGAACATGGTCTGTATTCTTTAATTGTTGGTACTGATAATTATTTTAGAGCCTTACTACATAGTCACTTTTCATAGGTATTTCAGGTATTCCATATCTGATTGAAAATGTTTATTCTCCAGTTATTGGAAACAAAATTCTCTGTGTTAATTAGAATAGAACTGTAAAAGATGATTGGTTCCTTTGGACAGAGTGAAAGCATTTTATTTATATTAATTTTATCCTGACTATAAGCATGAGTTTTCTGAAGAGGACAGTTGGATTATTTACTTACATAGCAGTCTTAGTGCTAGTCCCCTGCCTCATTTCCCTGTTGGGGCAGTACGGTGGGTGTGTATATCATCTTATATATTAAAGTAGGGGCTCTTTACAAGAGAACTTGAAAATTATGAATCTTGGAGCTTATACAGGGACTGCTGTACAGATGATTTTCCTCCACTGCTCAAGAGAGAGGGAAACCTTTGTTCTCTAATATAAACAAATCATGTTTGGGAAGGGAAGTGGTGGGGGAGGTCCGTAGGTGGTTATAACCCTTTGCAACATGAACAATTGGCTCCAGGAAGGAGAAATTTATAAATATTTCCTAGATATTTCACTGTGTTTAAGGCTGCTTTCTATTCACTCACCTTTAGCCTAAATTGTTTTGTTTTTTTTTTTAAAGATTTGGTTTATTTATTTGAGAGAGAGAGAGAGATCACGCGCACAAGCAGTGGGGAGGGGCAGAGGCAGGGGAGAGGGAAGCAGACCTTCCTGTTGTGCAGGGAGCCCGATGTGGGACTCGATCCCAGGACCCTGGGATCACTACCTGAGCTGAAGGCAGACGCTTAACCGACTGAGCCACCCAGACGCCCTCACCTTTAACCTAAATTGTAAATAATGTTTGCTCAGAAACCCTAACCATATGGAAATATGGGAATATTACTTTCCCAGCAGAGAAACTCTGCCCTTTGTTCATACCTGCATCGACAACCTGAACTCAGGTGGGAAAGTAGCCCCAATTGTAAATTGTTGCTTATTGTTCAATAGGGGTATTGCCTGGGGACCTCAGCCACAGTCAGTATGGAGGTTTAGAACTGATCTCTCTTACCCCCAAATACTCCACAGTTTGTCATTCTTTTAGCCTCTCTTCTGTTCATGATGACTGTGGCATATGAGATGGAGTGAGAGTTAGGGCCTCCTTCTACACTTGGGAAGCAGTAAGTCCATGCTCTTCCCACTCTATTTCCATTTACACCATTTCCTGCTAAAATATCTTAAAATTTTAGGTGGGAATTAGAACCTTGAAAAATAAAAACAAAATTCAGTGATTCAGCTGACTTTATGCAAAGCTGAATTAATGAACTGCTTAAATATTTGAATTGATAAAGCCTGATTTTAGCATTAGCATTTCTTTTAATGATACCTTTTGAATGTATTTTTTTTTTCCTCTGTGGATAAGACGGTAAGTGCAAACTCAATAGAAACTGAATTCAAAGGCATAAATTTAGACCATCAGATCAGGAATATTCAGTGAATAAAGATCAAGACAATGAGGCTACAACTCAGTGAATAAACATAAAAAAATTCTCTCTGAAAACAAGAATAAGCAACCAAACACCATTTTATTACATTAAGACAAAGTGGCATTTCTTTCCTAATCGGCATTTCATGATAATCACAATAAAGATGCCAAAAAAACTCCAATTTCATAGCATTCCAAGCAACACAGGTAAAACTCTGATCCACCCAACTGGATTTTTTTTAAACCCCATTTTATACTATTTTTAGAAATTTAAAAGACAATTTGGGTATTCCTAAAGTTTTAAGTTTTTCTAGTATGTATTTGTGGAACAAATATTTAAAATAGTTTAACATCAAAATTTTTAATGTTCATTTTTTAACTAAAGGATTCAATTGTACTTTTAAAAGTGTAGCAGCTTACCTGTGTTTCTATTTTTCTCTTGTGAATTATGTAATTGAGTAATTTTGAAAGGTTTGATTGGTTGTTAGCACTATATAAACAATCCATTCATTTTAGTTACAAATCAGGTATGCCTGATGTTTTTTGGTTTGACTTATGTATTCAGACCTAATACTGGATTTTGGTACAAGGCCTGGATGCTTTCTCAATAGTTTTATCTGCAGGATGATGTTTTTATTTAAACTTGGTAACATTTGTTATTACTGTTTTTATGTGTATTAAATTTTAGTTTAGGCCCAGCAGATCTCAAATTAAGCAGATACATATAATTGAGGCATTAGGCAATAGTTCAGTCTATATGTATTGGGAATGACATCAGTAAGAACTTTATGATGCCTTAGATTAATATGCTTAATGAAGATTCTGTAAAATTTGATGTGGAATATATCCCCCCCCCCTTTTACCAGCCACTACAGAATCCTCTTTGACTTACCTTTTTATTTCTATTAAATTATGTGAAGTTAAAATAATTGATCACTGTGGGTTATACTTCAAAGGAAGATCAGTGACTCATCAGCAGTAGAATAGATGCTAATGCATTTCAATTTTCTTTGGCTGATGTAATGTTTTCATATAGTATATAATCGTATTCTTCATATATATTCAAAACACATAAAAATATTTAAGCTAGTAATACATGTTTGGCAAAACAATCTTTCCAGAGTCATTGGACTAAGCCATGTTCTTCACTCAGACTTTTAGCCTGCATGAGGATTATTTTAAAGGCTTGTAATAGATTGCTTACAGGATATTATTTTCACCAAATTTTATGTGAGAAAGGTATGGCAAATATACCTGCATAAAATTTTGGAATCATCTGTGTAAAATGGAAATTAGATGCTAATAAAAAATCTAAGATTTTATATGTCAGGGAGTCAGAATTTATTCTCTGTGTAATAATTACACAAATCTAGTAATAACTAGTAGGTGTGTTTTCCCAATGACATGTGTTTCTCCTTGAAAAGCATGCACTTGTCACAGTTAAGTTCTGATGAATCTGGAGAAATGTTTTTCTTTCATTCCATTTTAATTGACTTGGTACCTGTACAAACATGGAATGATTTTGAATTGATGAACTGATTGCTGTGTCGGTGAACTACTTCCTAATTGGCCTCATTCTTTCAAATCCTTTCCCATATATTTGTCTTTAGCAGTGATGTATCCTTTGGATATCTCTGATAATGTTCTTTTTCTCTCTTTCTTTTGAGGGAAAAGTATGGCAGACTAAACACATAGATGAGTTTTCAAAATATTAAGACAATTTTTTTTTGAACTTTATTGACTTTTTTTTTTATTCTTATGTTAATCCCCATACATTACATCATTAGTTTTAGATGAAGTGTTCCATGATTCATTGTTTGTGCATAACACCCAGTGCTCCATGCAGAATGTGCCCTCCTCAATACCCACCACCAGGCTAACCCATCCTCCCACCCCCCTCCCCTCTAGAACCCTGTTTGTTTTTCAGAGTCCATCGTCTGTCATGGTTCGTCTACCCCTCCGATTTCCCCGCTTCATTCTTCCCCTCCCGCTACCTTCTTCTTCTTTTTTTTTTTCTTAACATATATTGCATTATTTGTTTCAGAGGTACAGATCTGAGATTCAACAGTCTTGCACAATTCACAGCGCTTACCAGAGCACATACCCTCCCCAGTGTCTATCACCCAGTCACCCCATCCCTCCCACCCCACCCCCCACTCCAGCAACTCTGAGTTTCATTCCTGAGATTAAGAATTCCTCATATCAGTGAGATCATATGATACATGTCTTTCTCTGTTTGACTTATTTCACTCAACATAATACCCTCCAGTTCCATCCATGTCATTGCAAATGGCAAGATCTCATTCCTTTTGATGGCTGCATAATATTCCATTGTATATATATACCACATCTTCTTTATCCATTCATCTGTCGATGGACATCTTGGCTCTTTCCACAGTTTGGCTATTGTGGACATTGCTGCTATAAACATCAGGGTGCACGTACCCCTTCGGATCCCTACTTTTGTATCTTTGGGGTAAATACCCAGTAGTGCAATTGCTGGATCATATGGTAGCTCTATTTTCAACTTTTTGAGGAACCTCCATACAGTTTTCCAGAGTGGCTGCACCAGCTTGCATTCCCACCAACAGTGTAGGAGGGTTCCCCTTTCTCTGCATCCCCGCCAACATCTGTCGTTTCCTGACTTGTTAATTTTAGCCATTCTGACTGGTGTGAGGTGGTATCTCATTGAGGTTTTGATTTGGATTTCCCTGATGTCGAGCGATATTGAGCACTTTTTCATGTGTCTGTTGGCCATTTGGATGTCTTCTTTGGAAAAATGTCTGTTCATGTCTTCTGCCCATTTCTTGATTGGATTCTTTGTTCTTTGGGTGTTGAGTTTGATGAGTTCTTTATAGATTTTGGATACTAGTCCTTTATCTGATATGTCATTTGCAAATATCTTCTCCCATTCTGTCGGTTGTCTTTTGATTTTGTTGACTGTTTCCTTTGCTTTGCAGAAGCTTTTTATCTTGATGAAGTCCCAATAGTTCATTTTTGCCCTTGCTTCCCAATTAAGACAATTTTTAAGATTATCAGTACCAACTGCCATTTGAAAAATATAATTAGCTTTATAAAAACCTGCTGTCCTTTGATTATAAGAGGCTGAATATAACATGATGGAAAGAGCTGAACACAATCAATGAGAAAAAAATTGAAAACAATGAATTGCAAAATCTTGCATTAGTGTGTACGTGTAATCTATATTTTCTTCCTACTTCAGCTTAAAGTTACTCTGGTAACCTGATTAGAAATATTTCTAGAAGAAGCAGAGAAAGTGTGTCAATTAGTGGGGACTTTAACCTGAGAGCAGTGATCGGGGGGGGGGGCATCCTTCCCTTTACATTAGATAAAGTGATGGCCTCAGAAATAGAATGGGCATAAGATAGAAGGAGTCCAGATAGATAGGAGGAAACATTTCTTGAGAGAGAGGTTTGTTGGATTTTGCATGGTGAGGCTGTGAAAAATGTACCTCTGAGATTTTGTAAATTCAGCAAAGGCTTGCCAAGGATAATTTAGTGTTTGTTTGCTCTGGTGCCAAGATGACAGAGCTTCCCAACTTCTGTGGTGCCTTGACGTACTGCAATGCCGCAGATGGTTACAGATGTGCCCTTCCGTCTTAGCAGTGCTTGTGTAGACCTGGGACAGCTGAACTCAAAAGCTGTCTCCATCCTTTTTTTTTTTTTTCTTCAAACATTTTATTCATTTGAGAGCCAGAGAGACAGACACAGAGCACAAGCAGGGGGAGAGGCAGAGGGAGAGGAAGAAGCAGACTCCTTGCTGAGCTGGGAGCCCGATATGGGGTTCGTTCCCAGGACCTGGAGATTATGACCCGAGCTGAAGGCAAAAGCTTAACCATCTGCGCCACCCAGGCGCCCCCTGTCTCCATTCTTGAGTTGGCCCTGCCATTACCTCAAATTGCCTAAATTATTACCATTTTCTATGTCAGACACCCACACACACAGTAATATACATTTTATATACATATATATATTTTATATACATACGCATATATATGTACACACATGCATATATATTACACATATATAATATGTATAAAATATATATTACATATATAATATGTATAAAATATATTACATATATAATATGTATAAAATATATAACATATATATAATATGTATAAAATATAATATATAACATCTATCGCCGCTTTGATTGCCAGGATTGATTGAGCAAATCTGGCTGGCTAGGCAGGTGTCCCCTTCCTCCCTCACCACTCCATGTGTGTCTCTCCTGAAGCTGCATGCTAGGTTGAAGAGGACAACCTTCCCTGATAGAGGAGGACAGTTCTTTGGTCAAAGGTATACCAGTAGCTTCACTCCACTGCTAGAAATTCCAAACAAGTTCTCAAGGTCCTATTTGTAGGATCATATAGCATAGTCAAACTCCCAAAACCCTAGACACCTGCAAATGAGCTTCTGCATGTGATAGATTGCCTTTCTTTTAAAAAAAATAAATAAATAAAAGGCAAGGTGACTTTTGAGGTCACTTTTCTTGAAGTCAAGCCAGTCTACTTGTTGTCTTCTGCCATGCTAATTAGTTTCTAGTTTTGTGGCTAACGTCTGGAATGTCCTCTCCTCCTCTTTCCAAACTATTATGCACAGAGTGTTTTTCTTTTAATTTTTTTAGATTTTCTTTATTTGAGAGAGAGAGCACAAGCGCTTGTGAGTGTGGGAGTGAGGGTGCAGAGGAGCAGAGAGAGACAGAATCCCAAGCAGATTCCCCTGCCCATGTGAAGCCTGACGAGGGGCTCAATCTCACAACCCTGAGGTCATGACCTGAGCCAGAACCAAGGGTCCTACACTTAACCAACTGAGCCACCCAGGCACCCCTGCACAGAGCATTTCTTAGATATAAGAAACATGAACCATAAGGAAAAAGACTAACTGAATGATATAACTTAAAATTTCTGTTCAGTGAAAGACAGTAAGAACAAAGTGAAAAGATATGCCTTAGGCTGGGAAAAATCCATGAAGCAAAGAAAGACAAAGTAATAAAAAATGGACAAGGAAAAGGAACAGACAGTTTGCAGAACAGGAAACAGAAGCATCTAAAAGGTGCTTTAACTTTACTAAACAAATTAAAACAACAGTGAGATTCCAGCTCCTGGTAGATAGTTGGCAAAGTTGATCATCCCAAAAGTGGCTGAGGATGTGAAGAAATGGAAAGTTTTCTGTATCAGTGAAAACAGATTAGAAAACAATTTTACATCTGGTAAAGTTGAAGATGTAGGCTGTAAGAGTTTCACTTTTAAATATCTATTCTTGAGAACATTTAATACCTGTACAAAAAGATGTTCTTTTAGCAAAATTGTAAACAACTGCACTATTCTTTAAGCATAGAAATGGATTAACATAAAACTTGATAACCCTTAAAGAGTATGAAATAGATCCAAGTGTATCAACATCTATAAATACCAAAACAGAGAAAAATGGGAAAGACACAAAATTATATGTACTACATACATGATACTATTTATGCAAAGTTTTGAAACTCCCCAAATGTATTTTTTTAGTAATGTAAAACCTATGCATAGCCATGCATGGGAATAATACACAGTAGCTTTGTAATAGTGTTTACCTCTGGGGAGGGAGGGAGGAAGAAAGACATGTATATTAACTGAAACTATAACATTTCATCTTTTTTTTTCTTTTGTAAAGAAAAAAAAATCAAAGTTAGTAACTGTTTAACCTTATTGAGTATCTTACTGATATATTATTCTACAGCTGTGTATATATTTATTTATTTATTTTTTTTTTTTTTTTTTAAGATTTTTTTTTTTTTTTTTTGAGAGAGAGAGAATGAGAGACAGGGAGCATGGGAGGGAGAGGGCCAGAGGGAGAAGCAGACTCCCTGCCGAGCAGGGAGCCCGATGCGGGACTCGATCCCGGGACTCCAGGATCATGACCTGAGCCGAAGGCAGTCGCTTAACCAACTGAGCCACCCAGGCGCCCAGCTGTGTATATATTTAGTGTTTCAGTTAAACATTTCCTGAATGGGGCGCCTGGGTGGCTCAGTTGGTTAAACGACTGCCTTCAGCTCAGGTCATGATCCTGGAGTCCTGGGATCGAGTCCCCATCAGGCTACCTGCTCAGCAGGGAGTCTGCTTCTCCCTCTCCCGCTCCCCAATCTTATGCTCTTTCTCTCTCTCACTCTCTCTCTCTCAAATAAATAAATAAAATCTTTAAAAAAAATTTCCTGAATGATAGAAATCTAATCCCAGTCTTAATAAATTTAGTTGATTATATACATATATACATAAATACATATAAACACAGATATCTATATAGATATATATGTTTCTAGGCAGATCTCTATAAATACCTGTGTATGTCGGTGAGACTTTACAATTTCTTCTTTTTGATTTAGGTTTTTTTTATATTAATTTTGCCCTGAAATTATACATCCTTTAAGGACTGAGGGGTGTGATTTCTATTTCTCTTCTATCCTCTTCAGTGAATGTTGATGTGCACGAGGCATCTTGTGTATATATAATAATTGTTATCTGATTGTACAAAATGTATTCATTAAACTGGAACTCCTCCTCATAGGCTAAGCAAATTAGTAACACAGGTTTGCAAACTTGCCAGTTCCCAAAGAAGGAAATGTTTCTGTAGTTTCTTTTTAACTTTCCCTTTTTATCCTATTCTTGCTTCTTCATCCCCCTCCCTCAATTACTTTCTCTTCCTGTCCCTCACAACATTCTTCCAGATGCATCAAAATCAAGTAAATCAGGGTTTCATTACAAAGATGAGTTATTACAGTTCCAAAAATCTCTGTTCCACCCTCCAGCTTAATAAGTCAAAACTCTTGGGATGAGAATAAAGGAAACTCATAAATGTTGGTGTTGACCCAGAAGCACGTCAGATCCCTGATTAGATGTTTTTGCCAGAAGGAGGGAGTGGTTAGGAAATACACCCCAAATTAAGCATTTCACTGTCTAAGTGTAGAAGCTAAACAACTGTAAGGACTCTCTACGATCAATAATTTTCAAGAAAAATGACTAGAGAAAGTCAGAATTGTCTGCATTGAATAACATCTTGCTGGTAAATTGTCAAATCTTCCAATTTATAATCCATCAGTGTTCTGAGATCTACATTTTATTTTAAATAGTTGATGCATTGTTTTCTGTGAAGCAGTCCGAAAACTTTTGGGAGAGTGAGAATCAATTTAAGAACCCTATGGTGTTGCTGACCCCATTCCCAGAAAAACTCACAGAGACACAAATAATACAAATTTTCATGCAATTTTAGGGAGGCTGTAGACCAGCTGAAGTTCATCAATAGACCTATTATGATTCCATAGACTCCAGGTTAATGTACTTGTCCAAAACATTTCCTAAGCAATTTCAGTTAAGTACCTGTCTAATAACCCAAATATATGTTATTGCTAGATAGTACTTATGAGCTTTAAATTGTTGGTTATTAACTGGAAAAGATTAAGAGACAGCATCTTTTTTTCAAATTGTCCTGAATTAAATTATAAAAGTTGCTAGAAATAAAATTCTACAGATAATTCAACAAAACTTAAATTCTTTCAACTAGATTTCTCATCTTTAAAACTTCATTTCTATTTACTATTAAGACCATTATGCCCAAGTAAAAACACAGTGCATTGAATTATTTTAGGCTCATTGCCTGATCTTACTTAGACTTGGGATGCATGATAATTAGCACTATTGAATTTGAATAAAACCAACATAGCAGAAAATAATTTTTTTAAAGATTTATTTATTTATTTTAGAGCAAGAGAGAGTGTGTGCATGTGTGTGTGTGGGGGGGGGGTAGGGTGCAGGGGCAGAGGGAGAGAATCTTCAAGCCGACTCCCTGCTGAGCATGGAGCCCATGATGTGGGGCTTGATCCCATGAGATCATGACCTGAGCTGAAACCAAGAGTCGGATGCTTAACTGACTTAGCCACACAGGTGCCCCCCAAATAACTGGTTTTTAATAATAAAGCTACTGCTTCCTTGTTTGGGGTCCCTAATTAATGCAATTATATTGCTCATTTTTATACTAGAAGCAAACGGCCCTTCCCAGGTCAGACTTTAGCATCATCAGTACTCTCTTCTTGCTCTTCATCTTCTGGAGAACATCTTGCTTATTCTCTGGCTCCTCCCTGGTGCTCCCACCCACCCCCCTTCTCTTTTCTACATGCCTTTCTGTTTTCCCTTTCACTTAAATGCAGATCTTTGACTCCCTGGTCACTTACTCGGTATAGTCTATGGATTAGTTCTCTTGATTTATTCCTTCTAATCAAGATCCCTTGACCAGTGAATGACTGAGATATATGTATAACCTTCTGCTTATACATGTAGTACAAACCATTTAAAAGCCCAGATCATCTTCTTATATTACCATAAACACAGCAACATTAAAATAAAAAATCAAGAAATTTAAACATGGGAAAGAGATATGGACTATATGGCTGGCATCTATAAGGACTATACTGAGGTCTATATAAAAGAGAACATGAAGGGGCAGAAGGGGACTTAGTGCTGCAATGGGTATAATACCTTGAATTCCTGTCCACTACTTTCTTTTATCCTTGGATGATCATTAGTACATGTGTTTGTCTTTCCATAGAATCTGTCACCTATTGATAATAGTAATAATGATTAACCTTTATTGAGCACTTCTATGTTAAGTCATTTGTGTTTAGGTCCTCATTTAATCTTCACAATAATTCTAAGAGACAGGTAACTATAAATCTGCCATTTATATATGCTCCATGGTCAAAGAACCCATCCATGTTGAAACTACGGTTTGAACTCAAACATTGACCACTGAGTTCATGCTCTTATTTGTCAAACTGTTCTCTCTCTCATGGGAAACTGAATCCAGTAGTTGTACTCTACTCTGTTTCTTTGCCATTCTCTGTGTAGTTTGACTTCTGACAAAATCTTTCCCAGTCTTAGGGATTTGAATTCCATCTATACCTTGACAATCCCAAGATCACTTCTCTAGCCTGGATCCCTCTCTTTGAGCTCTAGGCTGCTGTACTAACAATTCCAACTGGAATTCTAATAGGCATTTGAAATTGATCATATAAAAAAATCAAACTCTGGGTTTTTTCCCCCTCAAACCAGCTTCTTCTGCAGATTTTCTTATCTGATAAAATGACAATTTTTCTGTGTTCAGGCCAAAAATGTTAGAACCACCCATCCATAGAAAAGACTGTCTTTTTCTTATATACCACCAAATAGTATTTCCAAACATATCTAGAATTTGACCACTTCCACACCTCCATTGCTACCCCCACTGGTCCCAGCCACTACTCTCTTTTGCTTGGCAATTGATTATAATGGCCTCCTATTCCATCTCTCTCCTATCAATGTTGCCGAAATATGGTATACAGAAGCTAGAGGGAATCTTTAAAATGAGTCCTCTCACTATTTAAAAACACCTTTAAAACAAAAATCGGAGGCTTTCCATCCCATTCAGACTTGGATCCTGGCATCCTAGCCTTTGATTTACTCATTCCACTTGGCTTTTCTACACCATAGGCCTGCTCAGACCTCAGAGCTTTAGCATTTTGTCCTTTAATCTTGAGTAATCTTTCTCCAAATACCTGTATGGCTGGCTTTTCTTCTTCCTTTACAAACTCTGCTCAAATGTCAGATTTTCTCTAACACACTAAGATACCAAACCCCCTCCTCAAACTCCTACACTTCCCATTCTCCTTAACCTGCTTTAATTTTCCTAGCATAAAATAGCACCTTTTCTAGTATATATGCACTTGTATCTTCCCAGTTAAAATGCAAACCCCATGATGGCAGGGATTTTGTTTGGCATACTGTCATAGTCCCACCACCCAGAACTATGCCTGACACATAACATTTGTTATAATGAATTTATACTTCCAATACCAGTATATGAGAAGGCCCATGTTACAAAGTCCTCCCCAAGAGCTTGTGGGTTTTTG
Source organism: Neomonachus schauinslandi (assembly GCF_002201575.2). Lineage (NCBI taxonomy): Eukaryota > Metazoa > Chordata > Mammalia > Carnivora > Phocidae > Neomonachus > Neomonachus schauinslandi. The sequence goes on from NC_058403.1 coordinate 107,574,500, forward strand.
TTGTTTTGGTTTTTTTTTTTTTTTGGGGGGATATTTTTACCAACCATGGAATGTGATTCACCATAGAAAGCAATTCTTTGGATGAAAGCAAGGAATTCAGATAAATATATGAAATGGCTTTGTTTTTATGTTGACCAAACATTAATAGGGTGTACACACACAACTCTCATAATTAAAGTGTGGAAAATTGAAACACATAATACTTTTCCAAAATTCAGCAGTGTTCCTATCAGTCACTCATGATTTTTACCTGCTACCATTGTCATATCGCTGCTCCCAGGGGGCCCAAGCCTCTTGCTATCCCTCCATTCCAGCAGCAGCATGGATGCTTCAGGTGGCTGGAATCTGATACTGCTCTGCAAAGAAATCTCTATTTCAGTTTTTCTTAGAGTTTCCTCTTCTATATAATAAAAGGGGCCTTCAGCAGAATATTAAAGGGAATAGAGAAAACAAAGCACAAATGATATCTACTTAATGCTCAGAAATAGCTTTCCCCATCACCACCAGCTCTTTTGGCAAGGGACAATCAGATGTATTTTTCATGTTTTCTTTTTAAGGTCTCCAACCTTCACTGTTGTGAAGAGGGAGTGGAGGTTGTGCAATCAATAGAAATAGTATCTGCAAAGTTAGGCACTATTGAGGGGGGAAATAAGTGTAATAATGGTAAGAGACCATACTGCTCATATTTATCTTAGAAACTTTGAGTAGTTCTTCAAAAGAAGAGGGATTCTTCACCATGCACCAAGCCTTGTGCTAGGCATGAGATCAACTTTCTGCCTCACAGAGCCAACAGTCTAGCGGGGGAGACAAGAAACACAGTTATACCCATAATGGATTTAAATTGAAATAAATCTCAATAAGATGTGCAGACGTAAACATTAGCTTCACCAATAAATTATGCTGTCAAACTTATAAAGAATTCTGAATGAAGAGGGGTTTAGAATAAGCTGTTACTTAAAATGATGAGTTGATAAACAGATATTCAAATAGGATACATATGAAAAGTATTATTAAATTATTGCTCAGATCAGTAACAGACTTAGGAAATACCAACACAAGGCACAAGGTGAAAACTATACACATTGTGCTGTTAGAAAAGCCCATTATGATTATAAACATTGCTTCCTCAGAGGGGCCTTCTCTAGCCAAGTTTCTTTTTTTTTTTTTTTTTTTTTTTTTTTTTTTTTTAAAT